>NW_026517161.1:0-3317 GCF_026229845.1 Diaporthe amygdali
TTTGCAAATCGTAGAATCTGCACGATGAAATGAGGGCCAATCCGACTAACGGGATCAGCTCGTTGATCTGGAGAGGGTTTTTCAGAAACGGGTGCTGGACAGGCGTCAACATCCGCGGAAAGAGACTAGGGGATAGTGACCCACCTCCGCCAGCGTTTCGACACGCTAAGGGTGAGACTAACACGTAAGCTTTCCCGTCTGTCATTAATAGCATGGTCATTGCCTGACTAATTTCTTCGTGCAGCACGGGCTCGTGGCTTTGCACACCACAATAGCCGGCTCGGGTTATTCGCCAGCCGAAGCCAGAGTGGAATCCCGGCTCCAGGTCACACTCAAAATGCCCGTACCTAGATCCCGGCTTTCAAAGTGCAGGCCAAACGGGCATCCCAAGGAACACCGCCACCATGCAAGTCCCATGGGGTCCTCAAATAGGAAACATTTGAATTGTGTCTGAATTCTACTATACACTCTCCATCCAAGAACCTGACTCTCTAGATGGATGAAATCAACAACCGCTTAGGGCAAGAACCTCGCTCTGCGGAGGATATAGTCCACTCGCAAACGGCTATAGCCAATCCTAGCCGCACAAGAAGACATTCAAGGAAGACAGACAGGAGCGGCGAAAATCTCAAGAAAAGATGGCGCACTCTTGTCAAAACTTTAACAGAATTTCATTATGACTACGGAACCGATATGCAGGGGAACAGGCACATGATTCACAATAATGGTGCGGGGCACGTGTACCAGTATGGGAGCTACTCTGCCCCGCCTCCCGCACCGTTGCCGTCTCGTCCTCAGCCACCACCTAGACTTAGGAACGCGTCTGATTGCCCCTTGACAAACACGTGATCCTGCAGACCTCGATTACCAAACCCGCGCTTATCAGGCTGCCGCACCAACCAACACCCCGCACCCATCCAACCCCGCGCGGCTTTCGCATTCCATCAATGCCTCTTATTCCTGTCAAACAGCCACAATCGAACGATTGAACATGGACGACAACGGGTTGCTCGACCTTTACTTACTTCTCACGCAGCTCAAGGAAGAGCCCCGCGCAGGATGGCAACATCGAAATATCCGCGGCAGGACAGAGTCTGTTGCCGAACACTCATGGATGGTCGCCATGATTGTACTAGCACAGGTGCAAACAAACTCCGATGCCTTATGATCTTCTAATGTTAATGTTGATGAAGCTGATGAATCATAGAATATGGAGCCCCTCAGGAAACTGAAAGCCTTGGAATTGGCTCTCACACACGATGTCCCCGAGATCATTACAGGCGACTTGACTCCGGCTGACGGGGTACCGAAGAGTGAGAAGCATGCGAGGGAAGAGCTAGCTATGAATTTCATCAAGGCTCTGGCTCCTGGCGAGCTTACTGCAACGCTCGAGGCACGGCTTGCCGAGTATAATTGTCGAGATACTATCGAAGCACGCTTGGTACACGCTGCAGATAAAGTCGAGGCTGCGATCCAAGCACAACGATACTACATTACCAATCCTACCAACACAAAGCTTGACGACTTTTGCAACGATCTGAAAGGCCTCGACCTCTGTGCCGATCGGACGTTAACAGCGCTCCATGGGTCGCTTCATAGAAATTGGGGACCCAAGAAGTGGCCGTTCAAATTTGTCTTACTCATCGGTTCGTACTAACCCTACCTTCGTCGCTTAGTCCAATGCCCTATTCTGAAATGAGAAAGCTAAAGTCTTGCACTGCCAGGTGGCCCAGGCTCGGGTAAAGGAACGGTTTGCGAGCATATCAAGGAACGTCACCAATCTGTCGAGAGCATTTCTCTTGGCGAGCAACTTCGTCAGGAAGTCCAGGATACGCAAAGCTCTTTCCGCGATTTCATCGACGAGAGCTTTTCGAAGGGCATTGCTGTGCCTGCAATATTAGCGATGAAGATCTTCCAAAAGAGGATGGAGAGGAGTGCTCGTGAAGGGAAGACCACTGTCATCCTTGATGGCTTCCCGCGTAGCACTAAGCAGCTTCAGGCATTTGAGAAAGAGGTTAGCTCAATTATCATCATAAGGTGTTTCCAGCTGACACGACGTGTTGTTCATCAGATTTCCGCTCAATACGTGACGGTCTATCTTGAATGCACTCCGGAAATTTTGGCATGTAGACTGGGCGCGCGTGCAAGGTCATCAGGGCGGGTTGATGACGAGGACGAGACAGTCCGTCTTAAACGGGCTACCGATTATAACAGAGACGCCTCGGCCATTATCAAATTACTTAGTGAAAAGCAGTTTCACAAGGTAAATTGTCATTCCATGTAAGGCTGACATATATACTGACGCATGCAGGTCGATGCGTCTCAAACGTCCGATCTTGTTGCCATGGAAGTCGAAAAGTGTCTTCATCTCTGAGATCTGGCACTTCGATTCCGACTGCACGCAAGCTTGGAAAAGATTCGAATGTAGAAGTTGGTTCTGAGCACTGGCAGCAGATCGCCATCGGTCATGGTGGTGCATTCTATTGCTATACAAGGATGGCCTTGCACTCTGCCTCCTGCAAGCTGGTGTACAAATCACGACTAGCGTCGGAAAGTCAGTCCTTTCTTTCCCACCCAGATTAAGAAAGTAGTGTACATTGCTACATTAAAGTCGGCCACGTCCTTTGGCGAATACCAGTTCCTGCCAGCTATGATTGATTGGTTGATTCGTTGATATTCTCTCCAGCAATTCCTAAGGACATCTCACTTTGATTAATGAATTAGTCTCTGGCGAAGTACAATTCGCGTGTCGAACTGAAGCAGAATTTAGGCTCGTACTCATTGCCTCCCACCAGGAGGCCCCACTCACAGCTGAGGCTCTCTCGCAACAATACGTATCGCGCCGCTCCTCCGGCCCGTCATTGGATGGAAGGCTCTTCAGACCTTGTGATCAATCATCTGATAATTTGATTCATGTGAGCCTGTTGGCTAGCTCGCGGCTGCTTGGAGAAAGAACCCCGCCGCAAAGAGACCTAATCTTAGCCTCTGCCCAAGCACAGCCCGATAGGCTGACTAGTATGCAGCTATATATAACTTACTATAAAAGAAACTGGAGCCAGTCCACTCGACGAGCAAATAGAAGAGTTGAAAATAAGCCAAATGAGGAAGCAGAAAATCAAAATTACCAACACAGCTGACTAGCTCGGTCATAACCCATCACGGGACGGCTGTCATGTATAAAAATTAGTTGCTCGCGTGCACGACGGACCACTCCTCGCAAGCACATCACAAGATATCCGCCAACGTCGCCGCCTTCTCGACAATAAGCCTTGAGCTTGGGCCTTAGCGAAAGTTGTCCAGCGTTGCGAAACCACATC
>NW_026517162.1:0-3275 GCF_026229845.1 Diaporthe amygdali
GAGGCCAAAAATCAGCCAGACCTCGAGTACCGCCCGGCCACAGCCTCGACTCGCCACTCTGGCCAGTAATAGCGGACGCGTCGTGGCAGCCACCCATGATGTCGTGTAAGATACGCTCCTTTCCGATTTTAACAGTTCTCGACCACTTGATATCACCTCAGGTCATGCAAGATATGACCACCAGAGTAGCCACGTGTGCAGTATGCGGAGTGCTTCTTACTTTCACTATTAGAACGTGATGAAACACATGCCGAAATTTTTGTAATTCCTTTGGAGGATAATCCTCTATGGGCATGAAATGGAAAGGAGGCCTGGGAAGGATGAATCACACCCTCATGTGCACAAGCCACTCCAGAGAGTTGCCTGATCGTATAGCTTATCCGCCACAGACGACCGATAGGCACCTGACGTACAGATCTCATTGAGACATAGCCTGGGCTGAGAACTGGTCAGACTCTACATTTCGCGGCCAGGGCTCCCGAGTTCTGAAAGAGATCAAAGCCCTGTTCATACTCCTAACACAGTCCCAGATATTGAGGCATCTCAGCCCGGTGCAGGGGAATAGGATGCAATTTGTGCTAATAGCTAGTAATTTAAGAAGTTTGACAACACCATTCTGGGAGCTAGTCATCTGGAGTCATTTTGGGATCACAGGCTAGTTCAGGCTGGTTATCAATTATGTGAGAGCTCACCGCTTCTCCTGGAATATCAAGTTGTGAGGAGCCTGGCGGCACTACAAACGAGAAAAGATGGATTGGTCATTGGCGGTGGCGAAAGGCGAAGCAAGAGCGCCAGCCTTGTAAAGGGATCCAGGTCATATCAACCACGGCACTGAGCCACTGCCCGCTGCTGAGTGCAGGCATGTGCGCGTGCGGCGGGAAAATTCGCGATGTTCCAGGATCTGACGGCAAACAGAGCCATGGGGAAGTAGATCAAAGTCTCTATACACTTCTGGGTTCTTCCCACGTGCCGGCTCACTAATTTATCGCTGTTTTCAATGACCGAGGTCATGGAAACCGCTGCACTGGTGGCATCGCCATTGTCGACCACCCACCGCCTGCTAAGGCGAGAACGTCATTCTGGAGCAGTGGCCTTGCCAAGTTTCTTTCTCTAGGGTAGGGGGGTGATTTGTAGGGATAGAGTCAGTGTAATGGGTCCAGGGTCAGTGTCACGCTCGCGGTAGCCCAACTTAACTCAGTACTCGATAAATCCGGTTACCCATCGCGCTTGGACCCTTGATCAAGCCTGCCATCTGGAAAAGCTGATGAAGGAGGCTTAGCCAGGCTGGAGGCTGTTTTATGAGGAAGTCGGGACGCTACGGGCCCTAGGCTTGCGTTGACGAACCCTTGTGCTCCGGTCTGAGCAACATCGTCATGAGGTTGCTCGATCATTCTGACAATCGCTTCTGGCCGCGTTTTCATTGACGGCTTTGAGGAGAAGCAGTTGCCCTGTCTAGGAGATGAATTCAATAGTCTTATTGAGAAGAAATAGCTCGAGAAGAACTACAACCTAGGATTGTGCACCCGCAACAGTCAGGAGCTCTGCCAAAGAAACCAGCTACTGCTCTTAAATAACACGGGCATCGCTCACATCGACGAACGGCGCGGCTAGCGAGCAACTGTTGACGAATTTATGTTGCCTCTAGTGCCAGGAACACATGTCCTATATTTTAAGATATACATGACCGCAACCCCGATCGGTGAAAAGTACGGCACAAGAGCATCGTCTGATGTCTTAACAATAAGGCCGCCGCATGATTCCCTGAGGTTTCGGCGACAGAGTCCGTTGAAAATTTCAAATTTCGCTGCCACGCGTAATGGCGTCCATCTTGCAACGAGTGCCGACTTACTGGGTGAATGAGGCTGGAATTCGATAGCGAGACGGCATGACCGGGCCAACGCCGCCTCACAAGCACTTGGACTACTTCAAAAATAGCCCGTCACCAGGATGGGTAAATGGCATACCACGAGCGCGTGTTACAGTCCCAAATGAACTTTATTAGCAGCCGAAATGGCTGATAGAGCCTTGTTCACCGGATGGACACATGTCTCGTAGCACGAGGAACTTGCTACAAGTCTATACACTAGTTGTTGGGAATAGGCAATACCAAATATCCCTGATGTAACACCTGGATCTATCTGGATTCTTTCCAGGTCCCTGCTCGCCCAGTTCCTGACATCCTGTCAGTCAGACATCCTTCCTATCCCACGCCGCCACTAATATAGCCTTGCTATCTCCCAAACAAGTGCGTTTTAAACCACGCAAGCGACCTTGTGGTAATATATGTCCCTTCATATTGATCCTCGCTTTGATTAATACGAGCGAATAAACGCCCTCAGACTTCTCACAGCTGTTGCTTTAAATTCGCTCTGGGATGTGCAGTGCCTCAGGCCCAGTATTCGGCCTAGTCCGAGCTCATTCAAGAGCATTGCCGCCTTCTGAAAGACGCCGGCTGGTCCTCCCAGTCTCGATCCAGGTGTCAGGCGATATTGCATAAGAAGCCAAAAGCACAGAACCGGTTGTTGATGATCGTCCTTCATTGAGGTTGGAGGACGACGCCATGGTCTTGTCGATGACTAAAAGAGTTGCCATACTCGGCCAAGCAACCGGGAGTTCGACCTCGACCGTACATCGAAGCAGAGCTCGAAATATTTCATCTACTTTGTGCTTAAGGAGCAAGTCTGTATCCTTCATGGCAATGATGTTGCGTGGGGCAATGCGAAACGCAGGTGCCTGCAGACATCCCTCGCCCTCAGTTGCCAAGGCTGTGCCAGCTGATAATTTCAACCGGCGGGACCTTATATCGCTGCGATACATGAAACATGAACATGCCACTCAGAGCTTCGTAGGGGATCTTTGCGAACAATGTGTGCCGCCGCGATGTGGGAACTATTTCCTGATTGTGCAGGACCCCTTGCGGCTTGGAAAAGAGCTTTGGTTTCATTCTTCTCAACGTTTCTCGTAGGTACTTTTTTCTCCTCTCACGGTCAGGTCACAGAACAGAACTATGACTTGCTTAAGTCAGGAGATAAGGTACATTTAAGCGGAAGAACGGTGTCAAAAGGCCCAGGATTGCACGCGGGTAAGGTGAGCGGTGCCGCGGCATTGTTCCATGTCTTCTATCGAACTGTGGGACAATTGTCCCGAGGCTCACTGCCAAAGAATTTCAAGGAAGTTCCATTCCACAGTCGTAAGCTTACATGGAAATCATGCTGCAAATCACACCCTATATTGCTCGAGTGTACAAGAAGCTAAGCAACATATAATTGATCTCG
>NW_026517163.1:0-3187 GCF_026229845.1 Diaporthe amygdali
GACATTTCGAATTCTTTCACCAGCGCCTTCCTGTCGCGCCTCCTTGTTTCAATCGTACTGAATCGTCCCCAATGAAGATTTTCTAGTTGGAGAGAACATATCTTTTGCCACCTATGATCTCGAAGGCGATAGACTGCCTGATGTCAGAGTCGACCATGTTTGTGGCGGCAAAATGAACCGCCTCCGCCCCACTGTCGTTTGTGCTGTCCCACACACGCCCCGCAAAATCCACAGGCAAGCTTGGCCTCTGAAAATGTGGAATACTGTGTGATCACTCGCTCTTATAACAGGCTGGGAAGAGGTAATTTGTAGCGTAATTTACGGCAAGGTGAACTGATCTCGGGCTGCCAAAGCAGTCCGCTGTCAGTCATTGCACTAATTTTGTCTCTTGATCTCGTAAGCATTTTTTTCAATCATTCAAATACGGCTTCATAGCCATTCTTCAACTGAAATTCTTCCGGCAATGTGGCCCAGACGTGGGCTCTTTTGCCTTAAGTCAAAGGCCATGATTGGGGTTCGTCCCAGCGGCGAGGAGGCTGGACCTTGATCAAGGCCTAGATTCAGACGGTCCTAAATAACGGTACACTTTGATGCTCGTGACGCGTCTATAAAGCGTCCGTCATCTATTCATTTGGCACACCTTTGTCAATGCATCTTTATCGTCAAACCAACCGATTCGACAATGAAACCATGCACTCATACTTTTTGGCTGGGCCTGGAGAATCAGGGCCACGACGCCCAGCTTCTTGTCTCAGACAGGACCGAAAGACTTACCAGCAGTATCCCAGACTGCGATATTGAGCAGCCCAGCCTATTCGTACTGATCGGTAACACCACGAAATCAAGTGCCCTTCGAGAAGTGTTCAGTGTCAGGAGAAGCCGAAGTGCTGGATTTAAACGGAGCCGCGGTTTACACTTACACGTTGACCCGTCAAGTATATTTCGCGGACGACCACTTCTCATCGCCGAGGGTGACATTCGCAGCAGCATCACTGCGAAGCTGACCAAGGGCAGGTGTCACCGTATAATCAAGCGGACAGTTGAGAGACCCAGTCACGGGTCGACCATCGCGCAGATCTCGAACGGCATCTATTCTCAGCTCCTGTATCCCTTCGCTGATGTCTTCGTGTTCTTCTCTGATGATATCGGCGGGTTGAGACAAGTAGCATGCGCGTTGGCGCAATGGCTAGAGGGCAGCCACGCGTCGATGCCATCAAACAACATTCGCCCAAAAGTCGTGATAGCAATTGAGTTGACCACTGTCAGTGTGGCAAGCGAGAAGAAGGCCCGAGCAGACTTTATTTCCCTGTTGCGTGAAGAAACCGCAAGGGATCCGATGCAGATTTTCTCATCGATCGACATCCTTGGCCTTTTCCCGAGCGGGTCTATATCCGTCGATGCGCGCTATAGGGCTCTCAAGGAATTGCTCATGCAGAGTTCCGATGAAATACGAGCGGCGAGGTACAGATCGCGCCATCTTTTTTCGGCCAAACATTTTACCACATTGCTTGAAAGCGCGTGCGGGCATTTCGCAACCGTTGTTGCGCAGCCTTTTGACTGCATTCAGGCGTCAAGATCTCACAACCCGGTCGCTAAAGACCTGGTTCAGCATTTCTCCGGCTTCTTGCAGTACATCAAGACCCCAATAGAGCTGATCGACTTCGCCGCTCCAGTCCTCGGGTCGAGCCTGCTCCTAGATAACTACCTGCCTGAGAATCACTGTAAGTTACCCACTCACACCTGTCTCGCCGGACTCGCTCTCATGTTCTCTAGTATTTAAGCCGTCCGATGTCTTCAACGCCTTGTACAGGGAGATATTTCTCCAGGTGAGCAAAAGTAGGGTGATTTGCTTCGAGGGGTCCAGCGATGTGATGCTTCGCAGCGGGTTTATTGATGCTGTTGAAAAACATTTTGATGAATCATTTGGGCAACTCATTCGGGGGCCGAACACATCGGCCAGGATCCACGGCGAAACCCTCGGACGCTATAGGACTGCGTGGAAGGAGATCCATTCCAACAGCACCTGTCTTTCTTGCCTGCGCCGCAGACCGCAATACGGTCTGCAGTGCGGACATGTCGTATGCGAGAGCTGCGTCCTCAGCTTTGGCAACCGGTCCCCAGGGGACCCATGGCTCTTTGAACTCGAAACATGCTTTCTATGTGGGGAAGAGATGCTGGGCGGGGCATTAGTTCGCGTGCACCCACCCACCGCAGGCGTCGGGGTGCTGTGCGTCGACGGCGGAGGCGTGCGGGGGATCGCCCCGCTCAGATTAATGAGGAGGATCCAGGAGCGGCTTAGCCTGCCGATTCCTTTTCAGAGGCTCGTCCAAGTCGCCTTCGGAATCAGTTCAGGTAAGTCTGCGCTTACCCATTTTAGAGTTCCGCTGACTCTCGTAGGAGGCCTGATTGTCGCAGACGTCTTCCTGAATGGAAAATCCATTGAGGAATCTACAGACAGGTTTGAAACACTAGCACGAGTGATTTTCCAGCGGCGAGAGCTGATTATTCCATTCCTACCTCGGTTCCTCAGGCCCCTGGTGGCGCAGGTCGTGGGGAGCTCTGGCCCGTTTCCTGGCCTGTTCCGTCTCCTTGACGTGATCGTTTCGTATTTTGCTGACGGCTTGTACCCCCCGCAACATATCGAGGCTGCTCTGAAAGAAGCCTTCGGAAACGAAAAAAGCATATCGGACGTCTCACACGCGGCGCGCAATGGGACACTAGTTGGTCTGCCAGCTGCTACAGTCAGCAAGAGACCCCGTAGCCGCATCTTCACGAATTACAACGGTGTCGGCGATCGTGAAGAGGCTGTCGGTAAGCCTGCAATAGCCCTGATCGTTCTCCTCTTATCCTTCTTCACCTCGATCACGATGAAACCACCTCATTCTGATCAAACCAATACAGACCATGCCATCAAACCAGGCAGTGGATGCGGACGAGTCAAGCTTTGGGAGATGTGGGTAGATACTCTTATCGATGAGCATGAAACGTGAAGCTACTAACGTGGTCTAGATTGCAAGCCATTTGTGCTGCGCCTGGGTAGGTAGGCTTCCTCCCACGGTCTGACGTCCTTAACATTGCCACAGGTACTTCCCCCCAAAACATATCCGTGACGTCGGTACTTTCCAAGACGCAGGGCCGCTCGAAAACGACCCATTGATCTCGGCACTGTCTGAAGCGGCGGTCATGT
>NW_026517164.1:0-3172 GCF_026229845.1 Diaporthe amygdali
GACCTGCTCTGCTCCTCCTTCTATCGGCCGAGAAAGCTGGATGACTACCTTGCATTCCCCCGTCATGCCGTCCTTTTCTTCATTACCATCATCCAACACGAGCCTCGCCCACCCATCGTGACGTATGTGCTCCCTCCAGCCTCATCTGATTCTGAATAAGCATAACCCCCATTTTCCCAAGTCATCCTGGACTCCATGCCCTCTCCTCTCCTCATATCCCTTTGAATGGTCGGGAACGGCATCCAAGGCACATGCCAATCCTAGAAAGGGCATGATGCATCATCCCGGCACTCATATTCTCGCGAGAAATGTTGCCCCAAGACCAACACCGACCCGGCGTGCCTTGCCGCACAGGAAGGTGACGTCCGAGACCATCGAACACGCCTATGCCCAGTTCATCCTGTATTGTAATCCAGGAGTTCCTCCAGAGACTGACACTGCAGTCTTAAGAGACGCTTTCAGAGTCCCGCCCAAGAGCGGAGGGAAATCTTTCAGCACCTACACCCTCTTCGAGCTCATAGGGCTTTTCCAGGCCAAGGAGATCAAAACCTGGGCAGATTTGGCGTTGCAATTAGGGGTCGACCCGCCAGACCAGGACAAGGGACAGAGCGCACAGAAGATCCAGCAGTACGCCGTCCGCCTGAAGGTAACTCGTTTGAAATCCGACGACCTGTAAGGAACAACAACTAATACAATCCAGCGGTGGATGCACTCGATGCATATCGATGCCTTCTTCGACTACCTTCTTGGTAATCCCCATCCTTACTGGACGGACATCCCCACAGATCCGAACCCGGTGCTAGAAGAAGGTCGTGACGGGGTATCAGCGGAAGATGACATGGCCTTGCGATCCCTTCTGCCACAGATACGGCCACGCAGGGGAAGAAAACGACCGGAGAACGAAGACTCGAGTAGGTCGCCCTCGCAGAGACCGCGCACCGAAAGTGGTGGTGAAGAGCTGGGAATGGGTGGAACTGGCGGTGATGGCGGCATCCAGCCACTCGATCTCTGGCCTGCCCATCCCGGAGCAACACCCGGTTCTGTGGTCTTCCCATCACCGTCACAAGATCAGTTCTCTCGATTGAACTTGAACTTAGGTACCTCAGGAGCTATATGGACCGGAGAGAATTTCGCCCAGACACCGTTGACTGCACACTCGTACTCAGCAATGACGCCGTCGCCAGGGCAGGCGCTCTGGCCTGGACAGTCGGCAGACTCAAAACCCGTAGTCGCATCAGCCAAGCCGAAAACGAACAAACGACATGGAGCGAAGGTAGTGTCGTCGGCATGGAGAAGTGGCGGCCCAGGAGGTCCGGGGAAGACCCGGGGAAGACCTCCCCTGAACCGCCAGAATACAGGCTCGACCAGCGACGCTTCACCATTCCATGCTTTCCCTGCTCAGAGCAGTCCTACGTATGAACACATCTCTCCGCACATGACACCCAGCATCCCAACTACAGTATTGGCTACCAGTCCGAATATATCTGCCGCTTCCATGGCTTCAGAGCCTCAGTCGAATCTTATCATGAACCAGCAACATACTGCCTTCGATGCGTCGATGCAGGACCAGCCCGAGCTACGGAACCTGAGACCGACTCGAAGTCGGCTCTCATTACGAGTGCCAGAAAGAACAGGCGCAGAGGTCAGACTCGTAACACCACCAGGACACTCGGGAACGACACCGATGGTAATGATCAACGGCCGAGCGATGAGAGGCCATCAGATTACCAATTTTGGTAATATTGCGCAGGACACAGATGTCTTGGGTATGGGGGCATTTGGGACAACTAATCATACTTATGACCCCCTCCAGCAACAGCAACAACAACAACAGGAGCAGCAACATTATCAGCAGCAAGCCCAGCCAGTGACATCAGCCACGATGTCACCAAATGATCCTTTCACGTATGCCGCGACGACCCAACAATTTCAGCAAGCTCCATCCTCTCAACATCAACCTGCAGCCCAAGACCGTAGAGGTATCCAGTTCACGGACCCTACAGACCGAACCAACCTCGACGAGCTCGAATCGTTCTTTATCTATGACATAGTGGGAGCGGACTGGTTTGACTCAGCAGGCTACCAGATCCAGGCATGCAGCGTGGACGAGGCCGCGGGCATCTATCAACAAGTTATCGAAGACGTAATGAAGAGCGCGGCTAGCAAAGAAACGTTCCTGATCAACGTGGCAGCACTTGTCAGTGGCAGCCTGCCCAGGAGCGGCAGAAGTGTCAAAGTCCATAGGACGATGAGCGATGACGCATCCAGCGTGTATGACTGCCACTGGGAACTCAGACTGGGCGACATCAAAGGTGCGTACAGCATCCGTGTGACGCTGCCGCACAGCAAATGGAGAGGCAATCGGAACAGGGGCAGGGAAAACATCTCGCGCGGCGAGGACGACGAGGATGCCGAAGGGGAAGAGGACGATAGCGAACAGCCGGAAAGGGACGATGATGGTGACGACGATGGAGACGACAACGAGAAGTGGCAGAAGAAGTACCGCGACCTGCTGCAAGTCGTGCAGCAGCAAAAGTCGGAACTGAGTGACATCAGAAAGGGAATGTTGCGGTTGTTCCAGCAACCACGGACGGCAAACCCTAGCGAGGGGCCAATGCAACAATGACCTCGTCGAATACAAATAAAACAAGGAAAAAGACACTGGGAATTTCAAGACGCCAAAAGTCTGTACTATTAGGTACTGACCGGGGTCAGGCAATGAGCACAAAGCGGGCAGCAGGGAGAGACGGGTTTTGACACATTTCGAAAACGGGGTTATAGAGCGCGGAGTCTCACCAGGAGAATTCTTTTGGGTTTTGGATGTGTGTTCGCTTAGCAGAATTGGGTCTGTTCTATATAGATAGATGATGTGATTTATCGTTGAGATACCATAGCGATTTTCCCTTGTTGGTTTTCCTACTCTGGTTTGTTTGACTGTTGTGGATACCCCATCGTGGTCCTGTTTGCTTTGCATTGGGAAAGAGGCGTCGCTTCAGAACTCTGTTCATGCGTCGACGGTATAGATGCTGTCCCCTTCTGAAGATATAGAGGGGCGAATGAGTCCGTTGAAAGGGCTGCGAGTTGCCTATGGGCGCTTGCTGGTAGATGACTACAAGTCTGGGCATCTTTCTGTCTACTTCATTGTCTAAGTCCTTGCTGTCTATTACCTGTC
>NW_026517165.1:0-3144 GCF_026229845.1 Diaporthe amygdali
GTGACTCGCACTATGGCCAGCAGTACTCTTGTGGAGACGATGTCTTCCGTTCTTACACTGGCAACCACCAGCTTCATATTCGGCACCCCCCCCCCCGCGGCGGATCAGATTCGCGTCTTCGGGAGGTCTAAGCGAAGACATTTGAATACAGCCCTCGCACCAACGTCGAATAATAGAAGCTGACTTGGTGTGCTCGTCAAAAATGAAGGTGTGGGCGTTGTTGACTCCGAGAACTTTTTACCGCGTCGGAGGGACAATTTCGCCTGTTGCAGTAGTCGCAATAAGTCAGCAAGTAACAATAAGCAAGGATTCCCTCAAGGGCGAGAACAAGCAAGACTAGTGCATTTCGAACAGAGCGTTGGGGCTTCGGCTTCTCTGGTGCTGATCCAGACCGGAGACTGCTAGCGACACGTGAACGTTTGCGCTTCTTGCCGTATTCAAACGATGACTGAGCCGGCCTTTGATGGTGCTTGGTGATTGTGCCAACCTGCCTGTGTTTTCCGATACCACTGAGGTTGTTCAATTCGGCCAGGAATGCACATATCATGTCATCGAGGTCGTCAAGGAAGTGAGACAAACGAGAGCCAGCAGGACTCTCGAAGCATGAAATACAAGCCCTAAGTCGTCCATGGCCACGATCATAAGATACAGAGAACACTTCGCCCCAGCCACGGCAGCTAACCCAAGCAGTGACTATACGTATTGCGAATACAAGGATTCAAGAGTCAGCAGAATCAGGATCGATCTAGGTTTCAGATGTGGCTACGTCAGACACGTGCCACCGCATTGGTCAAAGCACTAAACACACAGGTCGTTGACGCCGCGCCACTAACCCTGACTTGTCTGTAACGGGTACGTATGTTAGGCTTCGGTCCTTATTAAACTGACTACGGTAAGATGATCGTCCACATCAACACCCTGCGATGGGTCATTTCCCAGCCTGCAGCATTGTGACAGCTTCACCCACTGCCTCGACAGTCATATTGAGTGTGTCAACCATCAACTCTGCTCGCTCTCGACGATTTGACGATTCCCGCAGATGCTTTCGGACTTCACATTGTAGTGAGGCTGTGGGTGAGGTCGCGTACGCAGACACCTTGAGCAAATACTCATCCACTGCGGTAAGCATGCGAAGACCGTTTTCCAAGTTCTCATTTTCCTCCCGGAGCCTGTCGAATTGGTTCCTCTGGGATGAGGTCAAGGCAGATAAGGAATCCAGTAAGTCGCGAATGCAGGCTCCCGATCTTATAATTTGGACTCTGTGCTCGTTCTTCACCGCTGCCGCTGCATCTAGGCGCTGCTGCTGATCTTGAATTGCCTTGCGGGCCGCCTCGTAGCTAATGAATATGCGATTGCTGCTGCAGAGGAGCGCCCACTCGTCATTTTGCGGATCTCTGCTTTCCAAGAGGACCGTGTCATTCTCGAACGGGAGTCCCCAGCAGAGGCGGTAGGATTGGCCCATGCTCGACCTCAACATGAAGGTCAAGGCACCCCTCCATAACGAGGCGTTTGAGATCTCAGGCATCTGTATCGTGGTTCCCAGCGTCGCTGCGACGATGCAAATAGCATTGAATATAATGGCAACTCCAGAGTCGACGCCTTCTGTCTGGGGACACTCCACCTCTCTTATCGATGCCCGTGTGTGGGGCTGGTGGCGATATAATATCTCCGTAGCAGCCTGGGTATGCTCCTCGGCCGGCATCGAGTCCCAGAGCCGGGTCCCGGTAGAGTCACCGGCTGCCAGGAGCCAGTGATCCACGCAGGGTTCAGAGGAGCAGAGATGTATAGGCACAAGGGTAGTCAGCCCGGAGGTGGCAAAGGTGACGGGCTTCACCTGATCGAGCGAGGAAGATAAGCTGGCTTGGGAGGCACAGCCGACAACTCTGATGGTATACGGGAACAGAGCTGCCAGAAGACAGAAGAAGGTGTCAATGACCTTTTCGTTCAGGGGCCGACCAGGCTCGAGGCAATCGAGATCAGCTTGTTCAAGCTCAGGCTGACAGTCGTGTCCAGAAGCTTGGCCTTGGCTGGTCGCCGATGTGGTCTGTGTTCTGTCCTGGGACATCGCCAATTCTGTGGACAATGGCGATTGGAGCCCAGTGCACTCTTGGCCACTGCATCTCTCATGATCCTTCACACCTTGTCTGTTCTTTAGAGCCCGTCTTTGATTACCTGCGACTGAGGGTCGCCCGCGACGCCTTGACTTTTTGGATTCGCTCGCAAGTGCATTGATGGAGTCGGGATCAACGGCGTCCTCCCCGGAGGACTGGCCCACCTGAGGGCTAGCGGCCTGAATGCAACCTGGCTCGAGCC
This sequence comes from Diaporthe amygdali, assembly GCF_026229845.1. Classification (NCBI taxonomy): domain Eukaryota; kingdom Fungi; phylum Ascomycota; class Sordariomycetes; order Diaporthales; family Diaporthaceae; genus Diaporthe; species Diaporthe amygdali. The sequence goes on from NW_026517165.1 coordinate 2,314, forward strand.
GATGAGGCCCAGACCTCGCGGGATGGATTGAGTCGACAGGCCGTTTGCAGAGGTCTGCTGGGTTGACATATATGGTTTGATCCTCTGTGACAAATTGCGACGGTTTACCTAGAGACGGTCAGCTTTGTTTGCTTAGTTCGAATGCTTTGTTTACTTCTGAAACTCATTGTCTGTGGCGATCTTCGACCTCAGTAAAAGGGACGACAGAACTTGTGGGCAGTACTGTAAGGTACTGTATGTAAATCAGACAAACGAATCAACCATTTCATGATATTCAGACCCGCCTTGCAAAGGCCTTTCATGTGTTTCCTATCTGCCCATGCATAGACTTCGTGCCTGCAAATTTTTCCTGACCACTCCGACTAAACTTGCGTTTGCCAGTTGGTTGTGCCTTTCTTGGATTGGCCGGAGCGGAGTTGGCTGATTGTAGACCAGTGCGACGGGTCGAGCGTGTTTAACTAGACACCAGGTGGTGAAGATTCAATGGACACACACACACACACATTGATCGGGACGCGCACAGTGGCTGCTTCTCTGATTAGTAATTCTCAACCCATGCTAATCAAATGGTTTCTCACCGCACTAAATAGGCATAGGCTGCGTCACAACCCCAACAATCTCCTTGGCCGAAACTTCCTCCACCTCTTTCCAACTTTTGTTCGTATCTACCACCAAGTGCACATGCCGGCAGAGCATACAGTACGAACGTCCAAATTTTGAGTTCAAGGATTGACAACCAGCGTTCCATTTCTGCGGCTAAATCTTTCCGTCATATGACTCAACGGCCCATCTCCCATTCCTCCCGAAACCGGCTACTCACCGGTGGTCGTC
>NW_026517166.1:0-3112 GCF_026229845.1 Diaporthe amygdali
ATTTACCGAACAGTACAGTACTGTGCTGTACTGTACAGTACAGCAGTGTAGCAACATAAATTTCTACACGTCCCCTCCAATTATGATTGGGTGCTTGCTTATTCATCAATTAACAACCAGTCGTGCTAGTCATTGGTCCTTTCGAGTGAAAGAATTGAGAAGTAATTGGTGAGTGATTGAACGTGATGAGCCTGAAGGTGGGATGTTGGCCTTGCCCTCAAGCCCTGGCTCACCAGAGTCGAATCAATCATCTTCTTGTTCACTCACCATCGAATGATTCATTGTCCGCGTGCGGGGCCAATCGTGGCTCGTGGAGGCCAGGTTGGGACCGTGGGGAAGAGATTGGACAAGCTAGCCAATCAGATCGACAGACACTTGGCCGAGACAAAATAACTGGTTCCCCCATTGCTACTCTACCGTAACCCAAGCAAGTTTGTAGTCTGATCGGAGTGCACGAGGTTGAACTTGAATGGATTAAATTACCTGCAGATGCACAAATAGTATTTCTCTCCTGAGTGAAGGCACTCCTGTACTTAGGAGCACAAAAGGGGTGATGGTCATGATTCTTGCCGCATGTCATCAGCTAAAGTGGTTCTGGAGTTGTCAATAGTCAGCTTGGCCTTGACCCGGGGTTAAGTTAGGTGACTTATGATAAAACGTTGTTGGTCTAAAATAGGCTGGTAACATTGAGAAATGTGTGTCTGGTGGACAAAAGTCTCCTCGTCAGCCAACGAAGTCACGGTTGGTCCGCCAAGTGGTTTATCATTCGCCAATTGGTTTCGGATAACTTTTTCAACTTATTCTGAAGCAGTGCATTCGTCCGTTCTTTTTCTTCCAAAGTTGAAAGCGTGAAAACTCTTGCCACTAGCCACACTCGAAATCAGCCACGGAGAGCCATCTGTAAATTCGGCTCGCACTAACCAAATTCGGCACTCGCTTTAATCCAAGGTACTAAGCTGCGTGGTGATGGTCTAATGATCTGGACACCGCAACAGCCACAAGGTCCATATTGATTACCGGCGTAGTAGCGAGGTCCTATAGCTCGGATATGACCCTTCTATGAGTATTAGGGATGATAAGAGCTCGATGGTGGAAGCGTCTTGGAGGAATTCTCTATTGCTCTAAATAGAGACGTTGTATAAATCAGGCACGAGGACGGCAGCATCAGGGTAAATTTTCTGTAAGACAGACTTAGGATGCTCAGTACTAGTTAGAGAATACGACCTATGCTAAAATTTAGGAGAGATTGATATGTGTAGAGTTTTTGACATGTCCAAAGTCAAAGTACCGGTCATTTTTTCCGGCACGGAGGGTTTTCCGCCACGTAGGGATGGACGTGCTAAATAAAATTTTTATTAAATAGAAAAATTTATATGCTTAGATATTTTCAGATAAAGTATGAATATGGGATTGATTTTTGATTGACAGGGGGGGGGGGTAGCATTTCGCTTGACTGCCAAGACTTTCAAACGCACACAAAGTAGAGATTTAACGTGTGTAGGAGGGACTGAAGACGGACAGGGGGGGGGGTAGCATTTCGCTTGACACAGACAGCGGTAGTTCGCCATCAGGCAACGGGTAGGCAGCAACACAGGCTCTCAAGATTGCGGCCCACTGCAGAGGCTCTCAGTGTGAAAATATGAGGACCGCTCTTTTCTCACCTTTTTTGAGCTTAAAAACTCCCATTCGATCAATATTCTAGAGTAAAATGGAAACCACGGTTTAAAATGCCTGGTGATATCTGTTTCACTCTTATATTGCGTGCTGACTCACAGCCGCTCATCCCGTCGAGGACAGAACTTGGCTGGTCATCACGCCTCTTCACCTCCCGTCTAAATGAGTGAGTCGAAGAACGGAATGTCTACTTGCGTGACTTCCATAACCAAATGCACTTGGCTGCCCTTCATCGTGCAACACCATAAGAGGCGGCATTGTCAAGCGCCTGAGCACGGGAGCGGCGAAGTAGACTGGGGTCTTGATGTACCACTGAAGTGGCCAAAGGGTCTGAAAACTGGGTGAGGGGTAGCGCTTTGCGCACGGACCCCTTATCGATCTATGCGCTGCGTCGCCGAACACATGATGTCTCTGCCCAGCAGGTCTTCGACAGCTGTTTCCACAACCACGCCCTCACCAAGAATCGGCAATGCTTCTGCGCCCTGTCTACTTGGTCAAATCTGAACATTGAGCTTCACATTTCTTTGTCTCTCTTATGAATTACTGAGAGGTGAACATACCGGGGCTTTCATTGCACTGAACTTTGGCTAACTCTATGATCCGCCTGTTAGCAAAATGAACAGAAATGAACCTTGTGCTGCGTGCACTTGGACCACGGAGCGTCAAGAGTCTTGCCGATATAACAGCCACCTGAAGCTCTTCTACGGCGTTAGTGATCGAGGTGTATGGTCCGTGGGCTCGCGATACATTGTCAAAGATCGAGGCATTACACCCCCAAATTTCGAGGCGCAAAGCATACATTTCCTTCATGATGCTACCACAATTCCAGTCCCCGCGATTCTCGCCCAGTGGAACGAGGAATCAGACGGCGCTTCTTTGGCAATAATGGATAGGATCGATGGTGTGACCCTTGACGAGGCCTGGCGCGATCTACCGCAGGCCGACAGGGAGCGTGTTGCAAAACAAATTGTTGATCTCCTGAACCAGCTTCGGGGTCTTCAGAGCAATCGACTGCAAAGTTTGGGCGGACAGCCGCTGTACTCTGCATTCCTGTTCCGAAACGGGTTTGGATTACCACATGGTCCCTTTCAGTCCGACGAGGAGGTCTGGGAAGATATGGTCCAGGCTTTAAAGAAGGTTCCCGACAAAGCTTGCCGTCATCTACGGCAACGCATGCCGCCCTGTGCGCCATATACCTTTACTCATGGCGATCTCTCAACTTCAAACATCATGGTCAAGGATGGGAATGTCGTCGGCATAATTGACTGGGAGGCAAGTGGCTTTTTCCCAGTTTGGTGGGAATTTGTAGCCACAAGCATCTACCAAGACGACAAAGATCGAGAGTGGAAAATGCTACTGGAAAAGTGCATGGCGCAAGAATACACCAAAGCAAAAGAGTTCTGGCTGGATTACTTCTCCCTGTCTCACTATCCTGACG
>NW_026517167.1:0-3024 GCF_026229845.1 Diaporthe amygdali
GACTTTTCTACCGTAGCGTGACGGACAGCCGGTAACCAATGATATTGTAGCAATATCTGAAGGTCTCGGTATCTGTTGAATCGTCGTCTGTCGCAAGGACGTGTCCACTCCACTTGCATCCTGTGTCCGATAGCAAAGAGCTGAGCTATGATCATCGAAGAGCGACTGTACGGCCCGTTATGTATGCAATTCCTGCTGGACCGACCGGTTTGGAAACTTGTCGTGTGACCGGCCCTCTGATAACACATCCTCGTCTTCTGGTGCATTGCGTTCCCGAACCTATCGACCCTAGGAGGTATGGTAGATAAGGCAAAAAAAGTGGTTTCCGCACTGCAGAGCCCTGCCGATTCAGGACTGTTGTATTTTGCCTCCATCGCTTGGTAGCACGGACTCATCTACCACATTAATACGGGGACATTTCTCCACATCCAGACGACCACACCACGGATTGGCCTACCTACAATGAAACATTCTACTCCGACGCTGCTTGAGCCCTCATCATAATTGATCACCATCTTGAAGGATACTTCAGTCATTTGGACGAAGACAAGCGATTGGGTTGATGATAAGCAAGGCAGATACACTAGTGTCGTACCGGTAATATTATGTTTTTGCATGCGGTGGACGGGTGCAGTACAGTAAGACTTGATCAAGGCCAAACTGCGAACCGGAAAACCTTTTGAGTGCAATTGATGCGATCGACCGCATGATTTTCAAGCTTCGAAGACGTTGCTGGGCCTTCACTGAGTTCTACATGAAAGTACCACTGTGTGGGCACGTAGCATCGACTTCCGATTCGCTATCAACATCATTGTAGCAAGCATTGAAGGTGTGAGCCTTGCACGCTGTCTACAATTTCGATGGTCTATCTTCCATGAACGGCCCCCTAACATTCGAAGACAAATGGCGAATCATATTTCTTGGTCACATAATTATTCCTGGTCATCCGATTCTGCGTATCGGCCCGAGCACTTGGCTGTCTCGAGCAGCTTCAGCCGGGACGGCCGGAACGAGCAGGATTTCGCTGCCAAATCACGGAGGTCGTCTGGTCGGATGTTACTATATTAATACAGAGCCCCGTAAATGAGAAAAATCAGCGCCCAGTCGATACTGGGGCTTTGTCTGGTGATTAGGCGTTTGGGAGAGGTACAGCACTGTATCATGAGAAGCCAGGGCGGAGGATATATCAGAGTATGTTCACCGGCGAATGGTATTTCGACCAATTGGTAGATCATCCGGGTTCTGCAGGTGGCCCCTGGCGCTTATTGTCTCCACTGCGAATATCACTGTTGGCCCGTCAACCTGCAGGAAGCACATTGCAAGACCATCGTGTGAGGTGATGCACACTTGCTACTCGCTACCTGGTGACTGTTGGTGACGTGACCGGCAGCTTGTTGGCCCGTTTGGGTAACACTTGATGTGGCAAGGTCCCGAAATGGCTGTGGAGGTATGACAGAATGATGGCAGGGAGCATCCTGGGTGATCGTATCTGACTAGTATCCCTTGACGGAGAGTTCACCTCGGGGGTACAGTACGGTGGAGTAAACGCACCACAAGGAGACTCAAGACCGGATGCGGGAGTCCTTGAATCCAATGACGGGCGGAGGCTCTGTACATTGTAATACTCACAAATCTAGAACAGCGATTGATCGTGGTATGTGCATCTGTCAAATCTTCCCGAATCGTAATCTGACATGATCTGAAGTCATGCGAGATCACCTCGATGAGAAGATACAGCTCGGTTGGCGCCAGCAATTGCCAGGCAAGGCATGGTCCATGCACCTCTGGGTTTCCTAGGCGGCTTGGCACTATCACTGTGAACTTTAGTCGCACGAGCCTGTGGATTCTCACTAGCCTCTGGGTTCTCGGCGTTCTGTCCCATTTCGGTAGATGCTCGTTAACCGCTGCCTGTCCCCGTTTGACGCGTCCCCAAATGGCATTTGCTGTACTAAGTCATAACAGTACTTCATACGATGTTTTCTTTGTAGAAATTTGGCCCAAAAAAAGTACAGTAATTGTCTGCAGTACTTTTGAATCACAGTACACGCACAGAACAAGCCATAGGTGGCGCGTGCGGCCCGGTCTAAGTCTGTCTCTCACGAACAACCATTGGCGGACTTTCATTTCGGTCTACTGTATGAGCCGCATTGACCAACACAATCGCGGCCTTTTCAGCGAGATCAGAGTTGGTCCGGTTAATACTTCGTGTTATTAGGTAAATTCCTCCACGATGAGGCCGCCTATTGCATGTACTGTACGATTGGATTTGATGCATCAACGGAGACATCGAAGCACGCGTGTGGCACGCTTTGACCCTGATCTGCAGCTCTAGCCAGCCTCTTCTAGCGGAGACGGAAGATTCCCCGCGCCAATGAGGATCAACGTCGGTTCAAGGGCCCCGGAGAAGCGCTGGACCAGACGATATGCTTATAGTTTGCGTTACAATGTGATTTATTGCATCCAGGCAGAAAATTAACCCCTCAAGCAAGGCAATCGTTGTCACTCGGCTTTGTCTCTTTTGCTTGACGCCGCCGAAGAATGCCACAAGTACCGCATTCAGAATAAGTACAGGGGTGGTTGATGGCCGCAACAGAACCTATATAGCATTCTCAGGACCGTAAAATCGAGAGACAGGTTATCAGAGGACCGCGATCGTGCGAAGTTGGATTTCGCAACCCATTGCGATGCATCTTTGGGTCGCCGACATCCAACCCCATGCGTGAGTTGATGCCTTGAATCGTCCTGGTCACCCAACAGAGTGTGCCACACCAGCCGAAGTACGGAATTAATTTCCGCGATGTGTGAGTATTTCCGCGGCACTAAAGTGACACGACGCAAGTGAGCAGCAATCCGAGTTGGGTCAACTTGTCGCCAATCAAATAGAATCGACGATGTTCCAAGGCAGGGGACAAAGGTGTAAGAGAGGAGGGTAGGAAGGCCAGCCTAAGCTTCAGGATCGGTTGTCCGCAGAACCCCTTGGGATCGCAAGGACTTATACAGCAGGGCTGTGTTAGCGTGACAGAC
>NW_026517168.1:0-3000 GCF_026229845.1 Diaporthe amygdali
AAATTAATATTAGTTTAATAAAATTTTAAAAAAAAAATTATAATTAAAATTAATTATTTAAAATATATATTTAAAAGTTATTTATTTTAAATTAATAAATAAAAAAACTTACTTTTTATAATATATTATTTTAAATATTTTTTTTTAATTAAATATAATTATAAAATTTATAATAAAAAACTATTAATTATTATAAATTATTTAAAAGTATAATTAATAAAGTTTAAAAATTTAAAAAATATTTTTATTATTTTTTTTAATTATAAAAATTTTAAATATTTTATAATTATTTAATATTTAATAAAATATTAAATATATTAATTAATAAAATTAACTAATTATTAATTTTATATTTTTTATAAAATTAAAAAAAAGTATATAAAAATAAATATTTTATTATAAAAAAAAAAAAAAATATTTTAAAATTTAAATAATAAATATTATATAAAGTATAATATTTAATTTTTTTATAAAAAATAGTTAATTAATATTTTAATTACTTTATTATTTTTTATAAGTTTAACTTTTATTTTATTTTTAAATAATAAATTATTTATAAATAAAACTTTATATAATATTTAAAATAAAAGTTTAAAAAAATTTTTAATTATATAATTATATATTAAATAATATTAAATAAAGCTTATTTTTTTTTTAATTTAAATTTAATTAAATATTTATTTTTAAATATTTTAATAAATAAATATAAAATAATTAAAAATTATTTATTATATTTTAAAAAATAAATATAAATTTTAATTTATAAATTATTATAAATAATATTTATTTAATATATATATAACTTTTATTTTATAAATTATTTAAAAAAAAATATAATATTAATATTATTAATTAAATTTTACTTTTAATTTAATATATATTATATAATATATTGCTTTTTATATAATTATAATATATATATAAAAAAATAATATAAAAATATTAAAAAAAAAAGTTATTAAAATTATTATTTATTTTTAATAAAATATAAAATAAATTATTAATAAACTTTATAATAAATTTATTAATAATTAAGTTTATAAATTTTTATTTTTTTATAATAATTATTAATTAATTAAATAAAATAGTTATTTTTAAAGCTATAATTATAATAAAAGCTAAATTTTATATAAATATTTTTATATATTATTATTAAAAATTTTATAATTTTTTTTAATATTTAATTAATAATAAAAAGGCTAATTAAATAAAAAAATTTAAAAATAGTTTTATAAGCTAATATATATAAAGTAATATTTAAATATTATTTATTATTTAAAAATAAATAATATTATTAAATAAATAAATTAAAAAATATTAAACTATTTTTAAATATTTATAATATATTTATAATTTAATTAAGCTAACTTTTTTTTTAATATATAGTTAGCTATTAATAATTAAAATATTATAATAATAAAATTTAATTTATTTTTTTTATAATATAAATATTATATTTTTTTTATTAAAAAAGTTATTTTTTTATTAATATTTAAAAAAAATTTAAAAATTAAAACTAAAAATTTTATTTAATAATTTAAAAATATTATTAATTTTATTTAAATAGTAATAATAATTATATAATAATATATAAAAAACTTTATTAATAAATAGTAAATTTTAATAAAATAGTTTAAAATAAAAAATTATATTTAAATTAATTTTAAAAATTTTATTTTAAATTTATTTAATAAAAAATTAAAATAGTTTTATATAAAATATTAAATAAAATATATAATTAGCTTTTATATAATAAAGTTAAATATTTTAAATAAAATATATTTTTATTTTTATATAAACTTTTTAATATATATAATAAAAAATTTATTATTTTTATAATAATTTAAAAATTTTTATTTATTAATAATAATTAAAAAATTTAATAAATTTAAAATTAAATATTAAATAAAAAATATTTTTAAAGCTTATAATATTTAATAAAAAAGCTATTTATATTTTAATAATTTTTAAAAAAAAGTATTAATTAAATAAAAAGATTATATAATTTTTAATTAGTAATTTTTAAAAAATTTATAAAATATTAAAGTTTTAATTTAATTTAAAAATTATTATAGCTTAATTATAATAAATAATAGCTTAATAATAAAATATAAAGCTATAAAAAAATAATTTTAATTTTATAATAATTAAAATAATTTAATAAATTTTTTTAATTATTTTATTTATAAATTTAAAATTAAAAAGTTAAAATTAATAATAATTAAAATATTATAAAAAGTTTATTATAATTAATTTTAAATTATAAAAAAACTTAAAAATATATTAATTTAATAAATTTAATATTAAAAATCTTTTTAATTAATATTTTTTTATTAAAAAAAATTTAATAATTATAAATTTATTATTATTATTATTATTTAATATTTTTTTAATTATATTTTATATTATATTTTTTTTATATTTTATATTATATTTAAAATTAAAAGTTTTTATTAAAATTAATAATTAAAATTTTAATTTTATTTTTATAATTATTTTAAATAATAACTTAATTATTAATATTTTTTATTTATAAAATATTAAATTAATAGTTATTTAAATTATATAATTTAAATAAGTTAATACTTTTAAATTTAAAATACTTAAATATAATATAAAAATATTTATTAATATTTTATATAAAATTAATAATTTATTTAAAAGTATTAATTTTTTATTATATTAAATTAATATAATTTTATATTATAAATTAATAAAAAAAAAGGAAAAAAAAAATATTAAAAAATTTATAAATTTATATTAAAATTATTAAAATTTTTTTTTATTAAAATAAATATTATATTATAATTACTTTTATAAAAATAATTATATTAAATTTTTATAAATAAAAATATAGCTTTTTTAGCTATAATTAAGTTTATAATAGCTTTATATAAAAAAGGAATAATTATTTTAATAATATTTTTACTTTTTATATATATATATATTATAATATTATTAATATTTATTTAAATTATAATAAAATTTAAAAAATATTAA
>NW_026517169.1:0-2998 GCF_026229845.1 Diaporthe amygdali
TTAATATTTTTTAAATTTTATTATAATTTAAATAAATATTAATAATATTATAATATATATATATATAAAAAGTAAAAGTATTATTAAAATAATTATTTTTTTTTTATATAAAGTTATTATAAATTTAATTATAATTAAAAAAGCTATATTTTTATTTATAAAAACTTAATATAATTATTTTTATAAAAATAATTATAATATAATATTTATTTTAATAAAAAAAAATTTTAATAATTTTAATATAAGTTTATAAATTTTTTAATATTTTTTTTTTTTTTTTATTAATTTATAATATAAAATTATATTAATTTAATATAATAAAAAGTTAATATTTTTAAATAAATTACTAATTTTATATAAAATATTAATAAGTATTTTTATATTATATTTAAATATTTTAAATTTAAAAATATTAATTTATTTAAATTATATAATTTAAATAACTATTAATTTAATATTTTATAAATAAAAAATATTAATAGCTAAATTATTATTTAAAGTAATTATAAAAATAAAAATAAAATTTTAATTATTAATTTTAATAAAAGTTTTTAATTTTAAATATAATATAAAATATAAAAAAAGTATAATATAAAATATAATTAAAAAAATATTAAATAATAATAATAGTAATAAGTTTATAGCTATTAAATTTTTTTTAATAAAAAAATATTAATTAAAAAAATTTTTAATATTAAATTTATTAAATTAATATATTTTTAAGCTTTTTTATAATTTAAAATTAGTTATAATAAAATTTTTATAATATTTTAGTTATTATTAATTTTAGCTTTTTAATTTTAATTTATAAAAAAAATAATTAAAAAAATTTATTAAATTATTTTAATTATTATAAAATTAAAGCTATTTTTTTATAGCTTTATATTTTATTATTAAGCTATTATTTATTATAACTAAATTATAATAGTTTTTAAATTAAGTTAAAACTTTAATATTTTATAAATTTTTTAAAAGTTATTAATTAAAAATTATATAGCTTTTTTATTTAATTAATATTTTTTTTTTAAAAATTATTAAAATATAAATAACTTTTTTATTAAATATTATAAGCTTTAAAAATATTTTTTAATTAATATTTAACTTTAAATTTATTAAATTTTTTAATTATTATTAATAAATAAAAGTTTTTAAATTATTATAAAAATAATAAATTTTTTATTATATATATTAAAAAATTTATATAAAAATAAAAATATATTTTATTTAAAATATTTAATTTTATTATATAAAAACTAATTATATATTTTATTTAATATTTTATATAAAGCTATTTTAGTTTTTTATTAAATAAATTTAAAATAAAGTTTTTAAAATTAATTTAAATATAATTTTTTATTTTAAATTATTTTATTAAAATTTATTATTTATTAATAAAGTTTTTTATATATTATTATATAATTATTATTATTATTTAAATAAAATTAATAATATTTTTAAATTATTAAATAAAGTTTTTAATTTTAATTTTTAAATTTTTTTTAAATATTAATAAAAAAATAATTTTTTTAATAAAAAAAATATAATATTTATATTATAAAAAAAATAAATTATATTTTATTATTATAATATTTTAATTATTAATAATTAATTATGTATTAAAAAAAAAGTTAATTTAATTAAGCTATAAATATATTATAAATATTTAAAAATAATTTAATATTTTTTAATTTATTTATTTAATAATATTATTTATTTTTAAATAATAAATAATATTTAAATATTATTTTATATATATTAGCTTATAAAATTATTTTTAAAAAATTTTTATTTAATTAGCTTTTTTATTATTAATTAAGTATTAAAAAAAGCTATAAAATTTTTAATAATAATATATAAAAATTTTTATATAAAATTTAGCTTTTATTATAATTATAATTTTAAAAATAATTATTTTATTTAATTAATTAATAATTATTATAAAAAAATAAAAGTTTATAAGTTTAATAATTAATAAATTTATTATAAAGTTTATTAATAATTTATTTTATATTTTATTAAAAATAAATAATAGCTTTAATAGCTTTTTTTTTTAATATTTTTATATTATTTTTTTTTTATATATATTATAATTATATAAAAAGTAATATATTATATAATATATATTAAATTAAAAATAAAATTTAATTAATAATATTAATATTATATTTTTTTTTAAATAATTTATAAAGTAAAAATTATATATATATTAAATAAATATTATTTATAATAGTTTATAAGCTAAAATTTATATTTATTTTTTAAAATATAGTAAATAGTTTTTAATTATTTTATATTTATTTATTAAAATATTTAAAAGTAAATATTTAATTAAATTTAAATTAAAAAAAAAATAAGTTTTATTTAATATTATTTAATATATAGCTATATAATTAAAAGTTTTTTTTAAATTTTTATTTTAAATATTTTATAAATTTTTATTTATAAATAATTTATTATTTAAAAATAAAGTAAAAGTTAAGCTTATAAAAAGTAATAAAATAATTAAAATATTAATTAATTACTTTTTATAAAAAAATTAAATATTATATTTTATATAATATTTATTATTTAAATTTTAAAATATATTTTATTTTTTTTATAATAAAATATTTATTTTTATAAAATCTTTTTTAATTTTATAAAAAATATAAAATTAATAATTAATTAATTTTATTAATTAATATATTTAATATTTTATTAAATATTAAATAATTATAAAATATTTAAAGTTTTTATAATTAAAAAAAATAAAAAAAGTATTTTTTAAATTTTTAAATTTTATTAATTATATTTTTAAATAGCTTATAATAGTTAATAGCTTTTTATTATAAATTTTATAATTATATTTAATTAAATAAAAATATTTAAAATAATATATTATAAAAAATAAGTTTTTTTATTTATTAATTTAAAATAAATAGCTTTTAAATATATATTTTAAATAATTAATTTTAATTATAATTTTTTTTTTAAAGTTTTATTAAACTAATATTAATTT
>NW_026517170.1:0-2759 GCF_026229845.1 Diaporthe amygdali
ATAAAAAAATAAATTTAATCTTTAAAAATAGCTATAATACTAATACTTATATAAATTTATATAATAAACCTTTTTAAAAATAAAAAAAGGATTTAATTATTAAAATAGAAATAGCTAATCCCTTAAATAAATTAAATAAATAGTAGCAATACTTTAATTTACTATAAACTAAAAAAAAGATAAAACAGCTAATTTAAGCAATATAATAATAAATATAGAAAATTTAAATAATATTTAAATAAGTATACTATTTATTAGAAATTTTAAGAATTATAATTATATTTTTAAAAGGAATTTTATAATAAATATAAAAATAATAATATTTAGTATATTATAAAATAATATAGCTATTATTTAAAGAATTTATTTATTTTATATAATAATAAAAAAAAATAAATAACTTAAAATAAATTTTAAAAAAATATTAAAAATACTTAAAGCTATTTTAAATAATATTTAATATTAAATTATTTAAATATAATTAGTAAAATTATAAAATACTTTTAAAAAAAAGAAATTACCTTAAGTTTTATAAAATTTATAACTTTAATAAAAAATAGCTTAAAATATTATAAAAATACTTTAATAATAATTTAAAAAAAGGATATATTTAACTATTTATATTACCTATAAGCTACCTTATTTTCTTTATATTTAAAAAAAATAAAAAGCTATACTTTTATATAAACTATTAATAGCTTAATAAAATTATAATTAAAAATTAATACTTCTTTTTATTTATTAAGGAATTATATAATAAATTTTAAAAAGTATAATAGTTTATAGTATTAAATTTTAAAGGTACTTATAACCTTATTAAAATAAAATATAAAGAAAAATAAAAAACTATTTTTAAAATAAAGTATAATTACTTTAAATATTTAATTATACTTTTTAGTTTTATTAATATACTTACTTTTTTTTAAATAATAATTAATAATATTTTATAAAAATATTTTAACTATTTTATAATAATTTATTTAAATAATATTTTAATTTTTTTAAAAATATTTAAGTAATATAAGTAATATATATATTAAATTTTTTAAATTTTTTAAAATACTAAACTTTTAATAAAACTAAAAAAAAGTTATTTTTATATATAAAAAATTAACTTTTTTAAATATATAATTTAATTAAAAGAAATTAAAATATAAGTTTTTAAAATTATAATAATTAAAAATTAGCTAACTTTAATTAATATTAAAAAAATTAAAAGCTTTTAAAGTTATATTAACTTTTATTAATAATATATTAAAAATTATAAAAAGTTATTTATATTATTAACTAACTTTATTAAGAAAAATTAACCCTTTAAATAAAGAAAAGAAAAATAAAATATATTTAATAAAATTAAAAAATAAGTTTTTTTAAAATTTATACTTATAAAAGTAAACTTTAAAAAAGTTTATAATATAAGTATTAATATTTTAAACTTTATTATTAAAAGAGAATTAAAATAATATAATAAATAAAAATAATTTTACTTTATTATATTTTTTTTATAAAAATTTAATAAACTTAAATTAAACTATTTAATATATAATAAAAAACTAATAATAATTATTAAAGTATTTAAAAAATAAAAATATTATTTAATTAAAATAAAATATTAAATATAAGTATTTATAAATTATAAAAACTTAGTATATTTTATAACTATTAAAAAATTTAATAAATAGTAAATTTAATAGTTAAAATACTTTTTATAATTTAATATTAAAATTATATATTAAAAAGGATTTAAAAATAAAAAAGTAAATATTTTTAATAAATAGTTAAATTATTAGTAAAAAGTTTTATTTAAAATCTATATAGTATTTTATAAAAATTTAGATAAAAGCTTAAATATAAGGTGTTTAGAAGAGTAGTTTATTATAAATTAATTAAAAAATAACTTATTAAAGTAATAAATTATAGTAGCTTATTAAATACAGTTTACTATAAATTAACTTAATTAAGTAAAATAAAGCTATAAAAATATCCTAAGTAATAAAAAAAAGCAGTTATAGGATATAAATAAAACTTTATTTTATAAAAAAAAATATTACTTTTTAGTAGCTTTTTAAAAAAAAGTTATTAAAGAATTTTATAAAGTATTAATATATAGCTATTAAGGTATTTAAGCTATATATTTAAGGCTAAAATAATATTAAAACTTTTTTAATATAAAATAAAAAGTAGCTTAAATTATTAATAAATATAACCTTTATAATAAAAATAAGCTTATAAGATATAAGCTATATAAGCTATTATAACTATTATTAATATTAAATAAATTATAAAAATTAATTAATTTAAATTTTATTATTAAGCTTTTTTTATTTAAAAAACTAATAATAAAAGTTAGTTATAATAGTATTTTAATTATAATAAATAAATTTATAAAGTATATATATTTTATACTTTATAAAAAAGCTAATATAGTAAAAGAATTTACTTATATATTTTTTAAAATAATTATTAGTTAATATAAACTATTAAATAAAATTATATTTAATTAAAATAAACTATTTATATTAAATTTTTAATCCTTTTTAATAAAATAACTAAAAGCTAAATATAAACTTTTAATAATAGTATATTTATAAATAGATAAATAAATAGAATAACTTAACTAAATATTAAAATAATATATATATTATTATATTAATTATTAATAAAATAATTAAGTATTATTATTATTATTAGTATAATTTATATATAATAGTATAAATATATATATTATTAATATTTTATTATTTTATATTAATTATAAA
>NW_026517171.1:0-2689 GCF_026229845.1 Diaporthe amygdali
ATAATTAATATAATAATATAAATATTATTTTAATATTTAATTTAATTATTTTATTTATTTATTTATTTATAAATATACTATTATAAATAGCTTATACTTAGCTTTTAGTTATTTTATTAAAAAAAATTAAAAGTTTAATATAAATAGTTTATTTTTATTTAAAATAATTTTTTTAAATAGCTTATACTAGCTAATAATAATTTTTAAAAAAGTATAAGCAAATTTTTCTACTATACTAGCTTTTTTATAAAGTATAAAATAAATATATTTTATAAATCTATTTATTATAATTAAAATACTATTATACTTAATTTTAATTATTAGTTTTATTAATAAAAAAAGCTTAATAATAAAGTTTAAGCTAATTAATTTTTATAATTTTTTAAATATTAATAATAATTAAAATTACTTATATAGCTTATATTTTATAAGTTAGTTTTTATTATAAATATTGTATTTTTTAAAAATTTAAATAACTTTTTTTTATATATTAAAGAAGTTTTAATATTTTTTTAGTTTTAAATATATAATATAAATACTTTAATATTTATATATTAGCACTTTATAAAGTTTTATAATAACTTTTTTTTAAAGGGTTACTAATAAGTAATACTTATTTTTATAAAATAGTATACTATTAATATTTTATAGCTATATTTTTTTATTATTTAGAATATTATTATATTACTATTTAACCCTATTAATTAGGTTTTTTTAAGGCTATATTTTATAAGCTATAGCTAGCTAATACTATTTTATTTCTAAGCTTTTATTATTATTAATATATAATATTATTTATATTTTAAAAAGTACCTTTTATTAATAGTTTAACCTTTTATTAAAAGTATTTACTTATTTATTTTTAAATTCTTTTTAATAAATTATTTTAATATTAAATTATAAAAAAAATTCTACTTATTTAATTTATTATTTATTAAGTTTTTTAATAATAATAAAGTAAGTTAAATTTTTATAATTAATAAATATTTATATTTAATATTTAGCTTTTATTAAATAATATTTTTATTTTTTAAATACTTTAATTATTATTATAAGTTTTTTATTATATATTAAATAATTAAATTTAAATTTATTAAGTTTTTATAAAAAAAATATAATTAAATAAAATTATTTTTATTTATTTTATTATTTTAATTTTCCTTTAATAGTAAAGTTTAAAATATTAATATTTACTTTATAAACCTTATTAAAGTTTACTTTTATAAGTATAGGTTTTAATATAACCTATTTTTTAATTTTATTAAATACTTATTATTCTATTTTATTTTAATAAAAAGGTTAATCCTTTTTAATAAAGTTTATTAAAGGTTTTAAAATATCTTTATAATTTTTAATAAATTATTAATAAAAGTTAATATAATTTTAAAATTTTTTAACTTTTTTAATATTAATAAGAGTTAGCTAATTCTTAATTACTATAATTTTTAAGTTTTATATTTAAATTTTTTTTAATTAAATTATATATCTAAAAAAATTAATTTTTTATATATAAAAGTAACTTTTTTTTAATTTTATTAAAAGTTTAGCTTTTTAAAAAGTTTAAAGGATTTAATATATATATTACTTATATTTTTTAAATATTTTTAAAAAAATTAAAATATTATTTAAATAAGCTATTATAAAAAATTTAAAGTATTTTTATAAAATATTATTAATTATAACTTAAAATAAAGTTAATATATTAATAAAGCTAAAAAGTATAATTAAGTATTTAAAGTAATTATACTTTATTTTAAAAATAGTTTTTTAATTTTTTTTTTTTTTTATCTTAATAAGGTTATATATTTTTTTTAAATTTAAAGCTATAAACTATTTAGCTTTTTAAAGTTTATTATATAGCTTTTTAATAAGTAAAAAAGAATAATGATTTTTTATTATAATATTATTAAGTTATTAGTAATTTATATATAAGTATAATTTACTATTTTTTTTAAATATAAAAAAAATAAAGTATTTAGCTAATAATATAAAAAGTTAAATATATTTTTTTTTAAAGTTTTTTTTTAAATAGTTTTATAATACTTTAAGTTAATCTTTATTAAGTTTATAAATCTTATAAAATTTTAATTAAGTTTTTTTTTTTAGGAATATTTTATAGTTTTATTAATTATATTTAAATAGTTTAGTATTAAGTATTATTTAAAATAGCTTTAAATATTTTCAGTATTTTTTTAAAATACATTTTAAATTATTATTTTTTTTACTTTTTTATATAAAATATATAAACTTTTTTAATAATAATTATATTACTTTTATATATAAAAATTACTATTATTATTTTATTTATTTTAAAGTTTTTTTTAAAAATATTATTATTATTTTTAAAATTTTTAATAAATAATATAATTATTTTATTATTATTTTAATTTTTTTTATTTTTTACTATATTATATATATTAACTGCTTTTTATTTTTTTTTAGGTTTTATTATTAATTATTATTATATATATAAATTTATATAAATATAAGTATTATTACTATTTTTAGAAATTAAATTTAATTCTTTATTTTTAATTATTTTTTATTTTAAATTAGTATTTTAAAATATTTAGCTAATAATTTAATTAATTTAAAAATTATTTCTTTTTAACTATAGTATTTTTAATATTAGCTTATATTTTACTATATTTATAATATTAAATTAAATAGTTTTTTTTTAATTATTAAA
>NW_026517172.1:0-2503 GCF_026229845.1 Diaporthe amygdali
GGTGGCGTAGCACTGTCACTGTGAACTTTAGTCGCACGAGCCTGTGGATTCCCACTAGCCTCTGGGTTCTCGGCGTTGTGTCCCATTTCGGTAGATGCTCGTTAACTGCTGCTTGTCCCCGTTTGACGCGTCCCCAAATGGCATTTGCTGTACTACGGCATTACAGTACTTCATACGATGTTTTTTTGTAGAAATTTGGCCCAAAAGTACAGTAATTGTCTGCAGTACTTTTGGATCACAGTACACGCACAGGACAAGCCATGGGTGGTGCGTGCGGCCCGGTCTAAGTCTGTCTTTCACGAACAACCATTGGCGGACTTTCATTTCGGTCTACTGTATGAGCCGCATTGACTAACACAATCGCGGCCTTTTCAGCGAGATCAGAGTTGGTCCGGTTTATACTTCGTGTTATTAGGTAAATTCCTCCACGATGAGGCCGCCTATTGCATGTACTGTACGATTGGATTTGATGCAGGTTGTTTCAACGGAGACATCGAAGCACGCGTGTGGCACGCTTTGACCCTGGTCTGCAGTTCTAGCCAGCCTCTTCTAGCGGAGACGGAAGATTCCCCGCGCCAATGAGGATCAACATCAGTTCGAGGGCCCCGGAGAAGGGCTGGACCAGACAATTTGCTTATAGTATGCGTTACAATGTGATTCATTGCATCCAGGCAGAAAATTAACCCCTCATGCAAGGCAAACGTTGTCACTTGACTTGGCCTCTTTTGCTTGACGCCGCCGAAGAATGCCACCAGTACCGCATTCAGAATAGGTCCAGGGGTGTTTCATGGCCGCAATCCATTGCGATATATTCTTGGGCCGCTGACAGCGTGAGTTGATGCCTTGAGTCGTCCTGGTCACCCAACAGAGTGTGCTGCACCAGCCAAAGCACGGAATTAATTCTCGGATCTGTGAGAATTTCCGCGGCACTAAAGTGACACGACGCAAGTGAGCAGCAAGCCATTTCCTCACTCTCATATGACTCATCCGAGTTGGGACAACATGTCGCCGACCAAATAGAATCGACGATGTTCCAAGGCAGGGAACGAAGGTGTAAGAGAGGAGGGTGGAAGGCCGTCTAGGCTTCAGGATCGGTTGTCCGCAGAACCCCTTGGGATCGCAAGGACTTATACAGCAGGGCTGTGTTAGCGTGACAGACAGTTGGTAACCAATCATATTGAAATGTAGGTCTCGGCATCTGTTTGATTGGTTGCGCTTTCCTTGCTGTACTGCCTCGCGCGCGCGAGCCGCGTTGACTCCCTCGAGATCACATTTCGCTGCACACGAGGCGGTTGTGCTTAGCATCGACTAGGTTGTGGGCCCCGGGCGCTCCGACCCGTTGGGGAGGCTGCCTATCGCGTGGACGTTGCTGCCGATTTTCTTAGGGATCCAAACTACATCATTCGCTCGCTCGCTCCTTGCCTCTTGTTCGGACTATACGACCTTGTCCTTGCCATTACATGCTGAGCTACTTCTCGACAAAAGTGCTGAATCAGCTGCGATGATGCCTGGAGCGATTGAAATGCGTTGGATCATGCCAAGCACTCAACCCGGGCACGTTATCGAAATTTGGTATCGCTTCACCCAGGCACGAAGGGGGTAAGTGAGTACCAGAATAACTACAGACGAATAGTCTTGGCAAGACAGGATGCACCGGCTGTCCTTTCCACTCGATCAGGGGCTCGGACCGAAGTTGCTATCACTCAACATCGTTAGGAGCAGCTGCAGCTACAAACGCGTGTATCGCCTGTGTGGCTGGGCTCTCTCCTATAAATCCGAACCAACGTCCTGACCTCCTCACCTTGGTAAGTCTTACGTGGTGAACCACGTCGGTAGTATTGGGTTCGCTGAACGCCGCGATGCAGTAAGGCTCAGCAATCTATCCTAAACAACCTCACTCAGGCCGTATCGATCGGGTGCAGTGTCTGGGCTCCATGCATGTTGCCGGCATTTGTGAACAAGTTTTCCTTGGACTGAAGAGCCCATCCTGGCATTGATGCACCCGCGTTTGGAGTGCGCAAAATCTTATCAAATTGTTGACCTGAGTGGCATTCATCTCCGCAGTCTATCCATAATCATTGACGTTAACGTGAGAAGACGTATATTCATCTCAGTATGATAAATACAGGCCGTTTGTGCCCAAGGAAAAATCCTACACGCTGTTCAAGACCGCATCTGTAAACACTTGCTGCTCATATTCCACCCGCGCTCCTGCACTCAGTAGCCTCTTACATCATATCCTTCTACAAGAGCCCTCTTCGAAAAGTTTCACAATACTGTCGATACATCCTCCAAGATACTCGCCCTCAGACAACTGAAACTTCGAACAACCCTTTCGCCGGTCACATCCACTGATCCACTCGTCCCAGCGCTCACCGACGACCCCACACATGCTTGAACTAGCACCAAGCTGTTCCTCGCGTAGTTGTATTCTCTCTAGCCACTCTTGCTTGAGTTCTTTCTTGGGATATACTAGGAAAATGTCAACGCCGTCATCGAGGAG
>NW_026517173.1:0-2410 GCF_026229845.1 Diaporthe amygdali
TCCGGCACGTGGTCTAGGTACTGCTGCCGCTGCTGCTGGTGCTCCTTGCTCTATCATCTGAGTCGGCTTCCTTGTCCAGGTGAACCAACCGGGGGGTGTAGAAGTTCGGCCGTCCAGATCTCCCGGTCAGCCACTCCTTCGACATTCCATACCCTGTAAGGCGCCACGAGTATATCTTTTAAGACGAGGGCGAGGGTGTAGAAGATGGCGCCACCCTCGGCTTTGAGCACGCGATCATAAAGCACTGCGCCGTGGATTGCACCTAGCGAGAGCTTGAGCGTAGATGTTGTTTTTGCTAATTTTCCTCCCTAAAGGGCGAGCTCTAGAAAAATACTCTCTTTCGCTATCAAGGTAGAGCGGGTTCAAGTCCTTTTCTCCGCATCTAAAGCTTCACCCCTAAGTGCCCTCGTGCCGATGTTGGACGGGCGAGGCTAACACTAGGCCTCAGCCTTGGCACTCGGCGCCCTCTTATTAAGGTCCTCGATTGGACATATGTTTCTTGTACATGGATTGGTCAGTTCCGAAATGTGGTGCCTGGATTGGTTAGTTGATGTGTTCCGGAGAAACTGCGTCAATATTCGCTCCCTCGTGCCAATCTCCCCCAGCACCAGCACTGGTGCGTCCGACAGCGAGCTCGGCAGACACAGAGCCCCACATCATACGCAAGAGCACGACGCTTACGTATTTGAATTCGATCATTGTTCTCGAGAAAAATTCACTCTTTGAGCATTGGTGGAGACAGGAAGTTGGAGCCCATGGTCTGAAATGTCTCAGTCTTATGTTGCGGGCTGACTAACAGCACTGTTCATATAGCTCCATACTCAAAACAGCCGCGCAGCCGCCACAGCGAAATAGCCTGCCACAGCGAATTAGCCCGCCACAGCGAAACAAACCCCACAGCGAAACAAACCCTCACAGCGAAACAAACCCTCACAGCGAAACAACTTTCCACGGGCGTGGCCGACCACGGCGAGGGTCCAGGTATCCAAATAGCCACGACAAGGTATTAAAGCACGCCTATGTAGTTGGCATCTAAACCCTACAATACGCTATCAAGCAAAGCCTGCCTCATGTTCTCGACGACGTACCGTGCCTGGTGGATGTTGAATGATCGGCCACTCACTGTCGCAACCTCCGCGGTCTGTGAGAGATACAGGCAAGTGCGTATAAGTTCGACCGGAGCGTTTTCGAAAACAGACGTCGCTGCAAGGCCGAGCGCTGCGTCGTCGAACGCCGAGAAGTTCTTGCTTTACGAACATCAGTATTATCAAGCTTATAGGTTGGGAGGAACGCACACAATATCTCAGACTCGCCGGAGTATAACAGAAGGCACAGTGGTGAAGGTCCAGCCAGCTCGGTCCACCTCCGCCCAGTTCGCTTTCTCTCTAGAAGCTCGCGCCTCAGGGCGTTTACATCAGGCCTACTGTCTTGGGCGCTCATGTAGATATTTACAGCGACACTGGCATTCCGATAACCAACCTCTCGATGGATGCGACCGCACTGCCTGTCTTCAGCAATCATCTCCTCGAGTGTCCGAAAGGTGCGAATCAGTTGGATGTATGCAAGTCGCGAGAGCACTCCAGGCTTGCTAATAGCGCTGTCGAGCACTCTGAACGCAGTGATGACTCGGGGATCTGAGCTCACGACACCAATAGGTAGTGATGTTTTGATTACAAGCGATATCCATCCCGACAACGTCGCCTGATAGTTCTTCATGAAGTAGGCGACAGCGTTTTTACGTACAAGTCGAAGGGCAAGGGCATCGGATCATACCTGGCGGCTTTCCTGGCTGTTTCGGCCAGACCCGACTTTCATGCAATGCTCCCTAGGATCGCCGTTCTCGCTGAGTATGCTTTGATGGCTCGCCAGTTCCAGTGTATTATTCGGCGTCTCAGGACTGAAATCAATACTATAGGAGTATCTACATCATCAAGCTCTAGATCTAGAGACTGGAATTGGGTTGTCAAATCATGCATGGCGGCATTGCTGCCGAATGTCCCTCCGGGATACATGTTGAGAAACTGGTTTATTGCCAAATTGAATATTTCAGCAGTTGAGACTCTACCGCAGACGGGACATGTCCCACGCTCGGGGCGTAGGTCACACACTCGAGGCCGATCTTTCTCGCCCACAGCCTGGCTTTGGGACGAACGCGACCAGACTAGCGCTCCTCCTCCACCCCTGGGATCCTTTCTCGTTGTTCCCACTATTATCCTCCCTCACCTGTGGCACCTGTGGAGCTTCTGTCACACCTGCGGTTTCGCCATGCATGTTTGTAAAATTTGACGGCCCATATAGGATTGGCGCTGGGTAATAGCCCATCTAATGAGAAGTTAGCATCTAATAGTCAAATAGCTCTAGAGTATCTATATCATACAACTTCGGGATCGGGTGGCGGCCAGACTGTACT
>NW_026517174.1:0-2325 GCF_026229845.1 Diaporthe amygdali
TTTAATATTATAAATATAGCAAAATATAAAATTATATTAAAAATTTTATAACTTAAAAAAAATAACTTTTAAATTAATTAAATTATTAGCTAAATTTATTAAAATTAATTAATAAATAGGAAAATTAAAAATAAAAAAATAAATTTAATTTTTAAAAATAGCTATAATACTAATACTTATATAAATTTATATAATAAACCTTTTTAAAAATAAAAAAAAAATTTAATTATTAAAGCAAAAATAACTATTCTTTTAAATAAATTAAATAAATAATAATAATACCTTAGTTTATTATAAACTAAAAGAAAAATAAAATAGCTAGCTTAAATAATATAATAATAAATATAAAAAATTTAAATAATATTTAAATAAATATATTATTTATTAAAAATCCTAAAAATTATAGTTATATTTTTAAAAAAAACTTTATAATAAATATAAAAGCAATAATATTTAGTATATTATAAGATAATATAATTATTATTTAAAAAATTTATTTATTTTATATAATAATAAAAAAAAAAAATAATTTAAAATAAATTTTAAAAAAATATTAAAAATACTTAAAGCTATTTTAAATAATACTTAATATTAAATTATTTAAATATAATTAATAAAATTATAAAATATTTTTAAAAAAAAAAAATTATTTTAAGTTTTATAAGATTTATAACTTTAATAAAGAATAGCTTAAAATATTATAAAAATACTTTAATAATAATTTAAAAAAAGAATATATTTAACTATTTATATTATTTATAAGTTACTTTATCCTTTTTATATCTAAAAAAAATAGAAAATTATATTTTTATATAAACTATTAATAGCTTAATAAAATTATAATTAAAAATTAATACTTTTTTTTATTTATTAAAAAATTATATAATAAACTTTAAAAAATATAATAGTTTATAATATTAAATTTTAAAAATATTTATAACTTTATTAAAATAAAATATAAAAAAAAATAAAAAACTATTTTTAAAATAAAATATAATTATTTTAAATACTTAATTATACTTTTTAACTTTACTAATATATTTACTTCTTTTTAAATAATAATTAATTATATTTTATAAAAATATTTTAATTATTTTATAATAATTTATTTAAATAATATTTTAATCTTTTTAAAAATATTTAAGTAATATAAATAATATATATATTAAATTTTTTAAACTTTTTAAAATATTAAACTTTTAATAAAATTAAAAAAAAGTTACTTTTATATATAAAAAGTTAACTTTTTTAAATATATAATTTAATTAAAAAAAATTAAAATATAAGCTTTTAAAATTATAATAATTAAAAATTAACTAACCTTAATTAATATTAAAAAAGTTAAAAGCTTTTAAAATTATATTAATTTTTACTAATAATATATTAAAAACTATAAAAAGTTATTTATACTATTAACTAACTTTATTAAAAAGAATTAATTTTTTAAATAAAAAAAAAAGAAATAGAATATATTTAATAAAATTAAAAAATAAATTTTTTTAAAATTTATATTTATAAAAGCAAACTTTAAAAAGGTTTATAAAATAAATACTAATATTTTAAATTTTATTATTAAAAAAAAACTAAAATAATATAATAAATAAAAATAATTTTACTTTATTATATTTTTCTTATAAAGATTTAATAAATTTAAATTAAACTATTTAATATATAATAAAAAACTAATAGTAATTATTAAAGTATTTAAAAAATAAAAATATTATTTAATTAAAATAAAATATTAAATATAAATATTTATAAATTATAAAAACTTAATATATTTTATAACTATTAAAAAACTTAATAAATAATAAATTTAATAATTAAAATACCTTTTATAATTTAATACTAAAATTATATATTAAAAAGAATTTAAAAATAAAAAAATAAATATTTTTAATAAATAATTAAACTATTAATAAAAAGTTTTACTTAAAACTTATATAATATTTTATAAAAATTTAAATAAAAATTTAAATATAAAGTATTTAAAAAAGTAGTTTATTATAAACTAATTAAAAAATAATTTACTAAAATAATAAATTATAATAGCTTGTTAAGTATAATTTATTATAAATTAACTTAATTAGGTAAAATAAAGTTATAAAAATATTTTAAATAATAAAAAAAAGTAATTATAAAATATAAATAAAACCCTATTTTATAAAAGAAAATATTACCTTTTAATAGCTTTTTAAAAAAAAGTTATTAAAAAACTTTATAAAATATTAATATATAGCTATTAAAATATTTAAGCTATATACTTAAAGCTAAAATAATATTAAAACTTTTTTAATATAAAATAAAAAATAGCTTAAATTATTA
>NW_026517175.1:0-2308 GCF_026229845.1 Diaporthe amygdali
CCTGCCACCGCACACAAAACCATAATACTTCGAGGCTTCACAGCCATGATCACTCCTCTTTTGTCCAGATGTCTGAATCTTCGAAAGGCTGCTAACGCAAAAGGGTACAGTGGTACGAATAGCGTCGAAGCACAATACTCCCTCATTCCCGGTCCTGTGTGATCACCCAGAGATACAAACACGTGGGCTTTGCACCTGCGACAGTCGATGGGGCCACCTGGCTTTCGTTTTTGCTTCAACAACTTGCCTCGGATCGCAGGTGGATTATCGAGGCTGACCGTTTCTTCTGATTTTGCGTCGGATATGATCGATGGAAGCCTCTGTTCCTGCAGCCCCATGATCGTTCTTGCCGGCCGCGCTTGCGTGTTTGCAACATTCATTCCTCGACAGATTTCTCTGTCAGACCAATAGAGAGAGATCTGACCCCTTTGAAGACGACAATGTGTGAAAAGAATATGGGGTGGCCTAAGATTGTGCCCCACGTCTCCGAATTCTCCTGAAGTGTACCCCTAGTGAAAGGCTTGCCAGCCAGAGTTCCTTGTGGTTGGAGAAATTTCCCCAAGATTCTCACAGCACGAGACTCTTCCCCGACGTAGAGGACAAGATCAGGAAGTGTTTGGTCGGAGGGAAATATGTACACTCCACTTTCATGTTTGTAAGAGCCAGGAACATTGTCGTAATACCTCCTCACAATACAAGACGGAAGACAAATGTCGCTACATGCAGTGTCGACTATACCCGTGAAATTGATTTTTTCCGTATTTCCGTGTATCATATACGACGTAATTGGAAGTCTCCAGAAGTCTTTCTCCTCGGGTTCTGCATCCCAGAACTGAACATCTGTATATTCCTGAGGAATTTCCCCGAATGCATAACGGCCTTTGCGATTGAACCTTAGATCGGCCACGAAGATAGGTTTAGGTAAACTAGCTGCTAGTTTCGCCCAAACAGTTAAATGTGTTGAGATTGCATCATAGCGGGGCATCAATGCGAGTATGCCGTCCAGAAGAGTACTGTGGCCTATACCCCGTTTAGCCACGACGGATGACGCTTGAAAAATCATCTGGTCTCCTTGGGTAGTTTCCCCAAACCCTAGGCTGTCGAGATATACCCTGTCTAGCGTAACCTTCATACCATCTCCGTAGCCTATCCCGTTTTGAATGTCGCTGAATGGAAGATTTGCTTCTGGAGCATATGTGTTGTGGCCGCGAGGATCCAGTCCAGACTTAGGCGGAGCACGGAGCCATGTTATAGAACTGTATGTATCTAGGCTCATACTGAAGGAACCACCGGCGCGGACGTGAAAAAAAGGCCACACTCCGATAGAATTGTCTGTCTGCTGCAGAACAAAAGGTTTCAAACGCCCTGAATCCGGCTTGGAATCGGCCTGCGAATTGGCGACATGTTCCTTGACCATGTTTTCCTCTTGTCCGGCTGGGATACTGAGAGGATCCATCGCGAGAGTTGGTCGAAGGTTCTGGGAAGTTGCACACGAGACGGGGGAGAAAAGTCTCATATAATGTATAGAAGGGCTGAGGTTGGGCAAAGGCCTTCGCCGGCGACTCTGGATTGTAGACCCTTTTACGGCGCTGCAGGCGACCGAATGTGGGCCTGCTTCCTTACTTAGGCGAGAGGTGGCGACCAAGCTCAGGCTTTTTATTGATGTGCTTGGTTTTAGCAACATGCATCTCAATTGCGTGGGAGGCTTGAATAACATTTTTAAAACTTGTACCTCTTAGTAGGCAATACTGTATAGTGTAGTACAATAACATGTAAATGTTTCGTCTGAGGTGTATTTCCTCAATTCGTCCCCCTACTTTCATCCATCCCTCGTGATTGTCGAACCAAACTCAAAGTCCGTCAGCCTTTAAGTCACCAGTATTTCAACTTTAGTATATGACATCGTTGGCGCTGTACTGCTGGACGAGGAGCAATTCGCCAAGTACAAGGACATCAAGATCCTCTGCAAAGCAAGGTAAACATGAGACTTTTGAGTGAATCCTTGCTTATTATTACTTGCTGACTCATTGCGACTACTGCAACAGGCGAAATTGTCCCTCCAACGCGGTAAAAAGTTCTGAGATTCAAGAACGCCCACACCTTCATTTTTGACGAGCACACCAAGTCAGCTTCTATTATTCGACGTCGGTGCGAGAGTTGCATTCAAAGTTCTACGCTTAGACCTCCCGAAGACGCGGATCTGATCCGCCGGGGGGAGGGGGCTGTCGGACATGAAGCTGGTGGTTGCCAGTGTAAGAACGGAAGACATCGTCTCCACAAGAGTACTGCTGGCCATAGTGCGAGTCAC
>NW_026517176.1:0-2301 GCF_026229845.1 Diaporthe amygdali
ATCACCACCTTGAACGTTCCCTGAACATAAACCCGCTCACTAGGTTTATCAGCCAGGAACCAGCTGTGATCGTCACATTTTGACTGCTCTTGTTCGGACGTTTTACGTGGACCCTGAGCAATAACTTACACGGTTATCACCCTCACTTCAACATGTCTTCCAGCCGCACCCAGAAGAACCTCCAGCAGGAGCTGGACGACAACGACTTCGAACTCTCACAGGCCCAGTACCTTGAGATGGTTGAGGAGATCAAGAAACTCCGTGCCTACATCCAGGGACAGGCCAGCCAGAACAACGAAGTAGAAAAACTCAAGGCCGAGGTCAAGACACTTCGAAGCGCCGCCAACATCGTCAACACCCCGGTCAAACCCAAGGAATCCATCAAGCTCGCCAACCCAACCCCCTATGATGGTTCCCCGGGACAGTTACAGGCCTACCTCACCCAGGTTAGGGCTTACCAGCGCTTCCACGGCCTCGACAATCAGTCCGATGGAGAACGAGTTATGCATGCGGCCTCCTTCTTGAAAGGACGGGCCCTAGCATGGTTCGAACCTTACCTCACGGACTTCCTCGAAAAAGACGAGTTCGAACAATGCAAGCAAGAAACCCAGGACATCTTCAGCAACTTCAAGAACTATGAGCTCGCCCTCAGGTCACTCTTCCAGGACCCGGATGAGGAACGACAAGCAGAAAGGGAACTCATGAGACTACGCCAGAAGGGACCCGCCACAACTTACGCCGCGGAGTTCCGCCGAATCTGTGCCAGAGTCGACTATACTGACACCACGAAGATCTTCATGTTCTACAACGGGTTGAAAGACGAAGTGAAGGACGAACTATCCAAACTGGACCGACCGGACGATTTCATTCAATACGTGGAATTGGCCATCCGAATCGACAACCGAATCTACGAGCGCAAACTCGAGAAGAAGGGGCAGGACCCAACACGTCCCTTCCGCCAGCAAAACAAGCCAAACTCCGGAAAACGGTACCAGCCACGGACAACAGCCAGCGGGCAGCATTCGGGCCCAATGGAACTCGACGCCGCTCAAAAGAAACCTAGAAAGGACGTCGAATGCTACAACTGTGGCAAGAAAGGACACTTCGCACGAGATTGCCGAAGTAAGAAGAAGGATGACTGGAAACCAGTACCAGAGCAACGACAGGCCAACCTGGCCACCAAGGAACCCGCGGAAAACCATGCGTCCACGAGCTGGACGGCGTGCTACAACGACAACTGCAATACGCACCTTTCGAGCAAAGAAGCGTCAGGATGGTTCCCAAAGGCGCCCAAGGGCCAGAAGACTCTCGCAGTAGCAGAACGGAAGCCACTCGCGATCGCAGTCGGCACTAACCAGGTAGCACCTCTAGATCTGAAGGACTGGAACCCCCACGAGCAGGTAGGTAAGGCACCCCCCGTGGCACCTGACACCAGCATCACCCGAATTGCGATCCCAGGACGGGATAGGAGCGCAGTGACATCAGCGGTCCGCGAAGGACTCCCTGCGCTGCCACCAGCGCGTTTTCCCAACGACGACCCTCGAATGCACCATCAGCACCTAAACCACAAGGAAATCTCATGGGCTTCGTGCATCTTCGACAGGTGTGGGATACACTACGCAAGCAAGATCAAGGAGGATTTCTTCCCCGAACGGCTAGGCATGATGGAGATGGCAAGGCTCTATGAGCAGAAGGAACTGCAATACTGGAGCATCCAACAATACTCCCCGGGCCAAGGATATGCGATCCTCGAACTTCGGACAGACTACCCCCTACACTGCCTACGGAACCCTGGACCATGGAGGCACTGTCTGCAGACCAGCTGTCAGATACACCTCAAACTGAAACTCCAGGACTGGCACCGACGCTGCCAACCCGACGTAGTCTCACCGCTCAACAAAGAAGACATGACGCCGAAAGACCTCACTACCGCAGCACAAGCGCTGAGGGCAGCAAAAGGGCTCACACAAGGAGCCATCCAACGGATTGAGAAGATCCTGGTAGAAGACCAGATGACAAAAAACGACCAAGGCCGAGTCTAAACGAGCCTCGACCGGCCTCGACCAACACGAAAAGGTCTCTCTGCGCAACAGACACCAGAGAATGCGAGCACATGAAAATCACACTGCAGATTGGACAACGACCCCTTACGGCACTCCTAGACAGCGGAGCACAAGGAAACTTCATATCACCAGCAGTAGTGAACCGATACGAGATACCATGGCAACAGAAAACGGAACCCTACGCACTCAGCACTATCGACGGACAAGAGGTACTCTACGGAAACGGGATCATCGACAT
>NW_026517177.1:0-2156 GCF_026229845.1 Diaporthe amygdali
TTAATAATTATAAACTAAAATATAAAATAAAATATATTTTAAATTATTAAATATATAAAAAAATAATAAAATATTTAGTTAAATAAAAGAATTATAATAATAAAAATAATTTATAAAAACTTAATTAAAACCTAATAAATTATTAAAAGGTATTTTAAGTATATTATTAAATAACTAGCTAAAAAAATTTATATTAGCAAATTCTATTATAAAACCCTAATCTATAATATTAAAACCCTTATTTTATTAAATATTAAAAATAGTTTTAAACTTTTTAGCTATAATTTAATTAATAGCTTTAATATAATTAGCTTTTTTAAATATATTTAAAATAGTTAAACCTTTATTTACTAAACTAGCCTTATAATAAATTAAAAACTTTTTTTAATAATATAAATAATTTAAATAGGTTATTGCTTTATTTATTTAATAATAAGCTTTATATAAGGCTTTTTAGGCTTTAAGCTTTTAAAAATATAATTTCTTTTTTTCTATAATAACTTAAAATATTAAAAGAATAGTTAGAAAAAAGAAAATAGAAAAATAAGGAAAACTAGGATTTATAAGTACTTATTAGTACTTTAAAGCTATTATACTTTTTACTTTATTTAATATAAGTAAAATAATAGGAAATACCCTTTATTATTTAATAAAATTACTTTTTTATAAAATAAAATAAATAAAATATAATTTTAAAGTTTAATAATTTAATAAATATAAATAGTTAATTATATTAATTTAATTTTTTAAAATGCGGTTTTTTTATATACGATAATATAATTATTAATAGAATAAATATAATAAATATATAAAAGGAAATAAAAGAGAAAAAGATTTATTTAGGTTTTTTAAAAATAAAGAAATAATAAAGAAGGGGAATAATATTATAAATATAATAAAAATAGAACTAAGGAAGTATTATTAGTTTTTTAAAAGTATAAATAAACCTTATAGGCTAATAGGGCAGGCTTAAAAAGATTTATTATATAATAAAAGTAAGTTATATAATAAAGTAAAAAGATAATTAAAATAATTAAAGTAATACTTTATTTTAAATAATTTAAATAATTTAACGCTTTTATTGTTTTAAATAAGTAATATTCTAAATAAGCTGCTAAAAGTAATACTTTTATTATTTTAGCTAAAAAAATAAACTATATAAATTATGCTTATTATTAGTAAATAGTATTAACTTAAAATAGCTTTTTAATAGTTAATTTAAATATTTACTTAAAATAGCTATAAAGCTTTTAATTTATTATTATTATATATTACTTAAAATATTATTATTTTAAATGTTTTTTAAATATAAACTTACTTATTAGATTTATTAGCTAGGAATTAGCTATGATTATTATATATAAATAAATAAAAACTAATTTTATTTATATTTTAATTATTTTATAAATTATATTTATTTTATTTTTAAAATATTTTATATATATATTATAAATATAATAAAATAAAAAAATAAAAATAAAGTTTATATAAATAAATATAATTATTTTATTTTTATTTATATATATTAATATAAAAAAATAATTTTATTTATATATATAAATATAAAATAAATATTATATATTAAATTATATTATTAATTTATTATAATAAAATTTAAAATTAAATATTTTATAATATATATAATAAATAATAAAATATTATTAATTATAAAGTTTTTTATATATAAATAAAATATAATAAAAATAAAAATTAAATAAATTTAAATTTTATATATAAATATAAAATTATTATTATTATTTATATATATAAATAATATAAAACTTTTTATATTTATATATTAAAATACTTTATATTTATTTATTATTTTTAATTAATTTAATATATAAATAAAATTAATTAATATTAATTTATATATATAAATATATTTAGTACTTTTATATTTATAAAATTATATATTTATATAAATAATAAAATAATATTTTTATTTATATATAAAATTAAAATTTAATATTTAAAATATTTTTATTATTTAAATATAAATAAATTAAAATATATATATATATATATATATATAATTAAAAATAACTTTTTTTTAATAGTATTTATTTATTTTATATTATTTATAAAATATTTATTATTTAAAATATAATAATATAATTAATAATTAAAATTTTATATATAATTATTATATTATT
>NW_026517178.1:0-2091 GCF_026229845.1 Diaporthe amygdali
TTTATATTTAAAAAAAATAAAAAGCTATATTTTTATATAAACTATTAATAGCTTAATAAAATTATAATTAAAAATTAGTACTCTTTTTTATTTATTAAGGAATTATATAATAAATTTTAGAAAGTATAATAGTTTATAATACTAGATTTTAAAAGTGTTTATAACTTTATTAAAATAAAATATAAAGAAAAATAAAAAATTGCTTTTAAAATAAAATATAATTATTTTAAATATTTAGTTATACTTTTTAGTTTTATTAATATACTTACTTTTTTT
This sequence comes from Diaporthe amygdali, assembly GCF_026229845.1. Classification (NCBI taxonomy): domain Eukaryota; kingdom Fungi; phylum Ascomycota; class Sordariomycetes; order Diaporthales; family Diaporthaceae; genus Diaporthe; species Diaporthe amygdali. Next base: position 277 of record NW_026517178.1, read on the forward strand.
TAAGTAATAATTAATAATATTTTATAGGAATACTTTAACTATTTTATAATAGTTTATTTAAATAATATTTTAATTTTTTTAAAAATATTTAAATAATATAAGTAATATATATACTAAATTTTTTAAATTTTTTAAAATATTAAATTTTTAGTAAAACTAAAAAAAAGTTACTTTTATATATAAAAAGTTAATTTTCTTAAATATATAATTTAATTAGGAAAAATTAGAATATAAGCTTTTAAAATTATAATAATTAAAAATTAGCTAACTTTAATTAATATTAAAGAAGTTAAAAGCTTTTAAAGTTATATTAATTTTTATTAATAATATATTAAAAATTATAAAGAGTTATTTATATTATTAATTAACTTTATTAGAAAGAATTAACTTTTTAAATAGGGAAAAGAAAAATAAAATATATTTAATAAAATTAAAAAATAAGTTTTTTTAAAACTTATATTTATAAAAGCAAACTTTAAAAAGGTTTATAATATAGGTATTAATACTTTAGATTTTACTATTAAAAGAGAATTAAAATAATATAATAAATAAGAATAATTTTATTTTATTATATTTTTTTTATAAAAATTTAATAAATTTAAACTAAACTATTTAATATATAATAAAGAATTAATAGTAATTATTAAAATATTTAAAAAATAGAAATATTATTTAATTAAAGTAAAATATTAAATATAAGTATTTATAAATTATAAAAACCTAGTATACTTTATAACTATTAAAGAATTTAATAAATAGTAAATTTAATAATTAAAATACTTTTTATAATTTAATATTAAAATTATATATTAAAAAGGATTTAAAAATAAAAAAGTAAATACTTTTAGTAAATAATTAAACTATTAATAAAAGGTTTTATCTAAAACTTATATAATATTTTATAAAAACTTAAATAAAAGCTTAAGTATAAAGTGCTTAAAAGAGTAGTTTACTATAGATTAATTAAAAAATAATCTATTAAAGTAATAAATTATAATAGCTTATTAAATATAGTTTGCTATAAACTGATTTAATTAAGTAAAATAAAGTTATAAAAATATTTTAGGTAATAAAAAAAAGTAATTATAAAATATAAATAAAACTCTATTTTATAAAGGAAAATATTATTTTTTAATAGCTTTTTAAAAAAAAGTTATTAAAAAACTTTATAAAGTACTAATATATAGCTATTAAAGTATTTAAGCTATATACTTAAAGCTAAAATAATATTAAAACTTTTTTAATATAAAATAAAAAATAGCTTAAATTATTAATAAATATAATCTTTATAATAAAAGTAAGCCTGTAAAATATAAGCTATATAAGCTATTATAACTATTATTAATATTAAATAAATTATAGAAATTAATTAGTTTAAACTTTATTATTAAGCTTTTTTTATTTAAGGAATTAATAATAGGAATTAGCTATAATAGTATTTTAGTTATAGTAAATAGATTTATAAAATATATATACTTTATACCTTATAAAAAAGCTAATATAATAGAAGAATTTACTTATATATTTTTTAAAATAATTATTAGCTAATATAAGCTATTAAATAAAATTATATTTAATTAAAATAAACTATTTATATTAAACTTTTAGTTTTTTTTAATAAAATAATTAAAAACTAAGTATAAACTTTTAATAATAATATATTTATAAATAAATAAATAAATAAAATAATTTAATTAAATATTAAAATAATATATATACTATTATATTAACTATTAGCAAAATAATTAAGTATTATTATTATTATTAGTATAATTTATATATAATAGTATAAATATATATATTATTAATATTTTA
>NW_026517179.1:0-2034 GCF_026229845.1 Diaporthe amygdali
TACCAAATGACAAGTGCATCTCCGTTGGGCACGCCGTCAGGGACTATAAAACTAGCAGTCTCACTGCCGACACAGTCGCTTGAATCAAAGGTGAAGGTGATAGGTGGAAAGTCTGGGTCGGAGAAGCATAAGAAGGCACGACATTCTTCCCAAAACGCGACATCTAATCTGTTGTATCCATGAACGTTAGTGTACAGTACGGGCTTGTTTGTCTGGAAGGATGGCAACGGACACCGCTGAGACATTAGAGACACCAGCGACCAGTGGCAGCGGCGGTGCTGATAGACAAAGTGAGGAAGGCGATTGAAGAGCATGAGAAGTGGTTGAAAGAATAACAGCCAGCGTGGCTGCATCGCGGAATCGTTTAGACATTTTTGGAGAGTGGTTGCTTGATGCGCACGGTCAACCAAAGCCGACACAGATTGTCTGGGTTATATATATATTCCAATCCGACAGTCGGGTCCCATCTCAGGGGAAAGGCCCATTTCTGTGAACTTGATACCGTGTTGGAACAAAATCGAGTGATCAGTAAGACATATGGATCATTGTCAAGTCCCCTCATCGCCTTGTTCAAGGCCGAGGGGCATGGCCATGTTCAGGGCACTGGGGGCCCTGTTACGAGACTGCTCGCCACCGGACCCCCAAATATATCTTTGACCACACAAGTGCACCATTGTGGACTTCGTATGATTGCGCCCAGTTCTTCCGGCACTTTCACGTAGCCTTAAAAAGGGGATGGGGCCCCTAATGGCAAGATGTTGGCCACTTGGAATAGAGATCAATCATCTGTAGCCGGTCCTACAGAATCAAATTCCCATGAGGAGACAGACATCGAATTGGGGAATTCAATATCACTGGTCAAAGCAGGGGCCAAATGGCAACACCAATTTTGGAGAATTCACATTGTGAAGCAATTGAAACTATTCCCTACAACTTCGCCTATTATGCCCGGGATTCCTGCATTGACCGCATCGGCGTCGGCCCCGGGGCTCCCTATGCCGCGCTCTTTCTTTTGCACTTTTGGCCATGATTGCATGATTCCCATCAGAGTCTGGTGCCGTTATTTTCGACGGTCTGCCCCGCAACGGCGAGACAATTCGATGATGGTGAATTTGGCCTTCCATTGATGCATTCTGCGCCACAACGAGCTGTCCGCTTGGTTTTGTAGAGTTTGTTTCCTGGTGATAGTGATCGGGAACATTTATCACGTTGGCAAATGCAGAGGTGGAGTATTGGACTGGCGGTAATATGCATGGCAAGCCTGCTTGGTGACAATTCAGGCAGTCACCAGCTGTTGAATTACTAACACATCGGATCTAAAGATAAATGGCGTTAATAGAAGACAATGTATCTCACATCTTCGGACCCACCTTCTGTTGACGGCAGCGAAAGCACGGAATCCTGACTTTCTGGCGATTTGCGCTATACTGTGGGCGATTGACAGAACTGTGTTTCAGATAGTCGTCGGGCATTGGACTAGAAAAAAGGCCGTACGCTTGACGGATAGGTGGCTTCGAGCTACTTGCAAAACCAGTTCTGTCTGTGCCGTTTGGTGTGGATTGTAGCACAATATGACGATATTCTTCGCAACCGTCAAGCCATTCGTAGATTGCGCGACGGAAGGGGGAGAATTTACTTCCGCTTGCTAAGTTCTCCGGGGAGAACGAATCTGCGGAGTGGTTCGCATCGATAGCCACGTTATCGAATGATGTGCCGAGCAGATTGTTTCTTGATTTGCTTGAGAAGTGTTGGTCCTGATTGGCTCCTCCGTAAGTGTTGCCATAAGCAAGAGGACTGTAGTCTACATTATCTGCGTAGTAGGCCATAGTACTGTACAGTATCAAACACAGAAGGTCAGGATATTTCCGGCGTGAAAGAAAAGAAAGTTATTGAGGAGGCCAGAGAGGATCAAGACGTGCCTCAGCGGTTGAAGTCCGGCTGAGCTCTATTTACATCTAAAGTGGCCATCTTAACTTTCAACCGTCATGTACAGTACGATCAGTCGGAGCCAACGAGAGTCATTCTGCCCATTGA
>NW_026517180.1:0-2001 GCF_026229845.1 Diaporthe amygdali
TTGAAGATGACTCCGATGCCGTCCGGGCTAGAAAGGGCAAATATGGAGCCCCTCACATTTCCTCCACCGGGAAAAGCTTTTTTGTGGAAAGCGATGTCCGGCAGAGTCGCCTCGTACACAGCTCCAAAAGGGTTGTTGGCGGTGACTGCAGCATCTCCGAGTTCCTGACATAGTATTGTTAGCGGGTGCGGGATGAGGATGAAGAGCGAAGTCACGAACGCTAGACGGCTACAAGCCTCACCATGTTTCCCCCGCATGCATGCAAATTAGGATCTCGCGACACTACCCTCTGACACCCTGACAGGGATTGATCTTGGACATCTTGCTGATCTCCTTCAGAATGCTCTTAGTCTCTTCCGAACTGTTAATCTCGCCGTCTTGAAGATAATCTAAAAGAAGATACAAAGAGGTACTTCGTCGTTTGGCAGAGGAGTACAGGTGAGTCGATGCAAGATGGAATGATGGGGCTTGGATTCTGCATGACATCTGCCCCGCGTAAAACAGTACGAGGTCTTGAAATCTGTTCAAAGGTTTGGACTCAATGGGTTTAGCTCTGCATCAAGCAATACGGGATCTTGGAAGCTGTTCAAAGCTTTAGACCAGATAGGTTTAGCCTTGCATAAAGCAGTATAGTATCTGGAACACTTTTCAAAGCTTTGGACTTAAGGGGTTTAGCGTGCTCCCAGGGGTGTGTGCCCCTGCCCTGGCCAAGCTTCGACCCTCGCATGTTGAGGCCAGCCGCGCCAAAAGGACGGCATTGACGAGATGGCGGATAAGTCGAAGTCAAAATTATCGGAGTTAACTTCATCGTTGAATTTTGATAGGTCGCTGAAGACATTCTTGCCTCCACCGCGGGAAGAGAGGACGCGAGAGGTCCGCAGACCGTGCAGTGCGAGGATGAGATCGAGAGTCAGGTTCTGAAGCCCTGCATCATGATTAGCCGGATACTTCCACAACAGCCAGTAAGTCATACCCTCTCGCGCAAGCTGATCAAACGCGTCTGGAGTGCAAGATATGCTCTTGTCTTCACAGATTGAGATGAAGGAAGCACGAAAAGCATCAAGACCGATACCAATAATATTTCTGTTTCAAACCATGTCAAAAACATGTCCAATGCTCGGAGTGCTGGCGTAGAATGACCAGGCTAGCACCAGCGAGTGCTTACAATCCCTGGGGATTCGAATGTGGTCCGAAGTTGATTTACGGTCATGCTCTTGCAAAAGACGCGAGCGAATAGAGGAAATTATGAAGCAAATACCCGGAGGTTGATTCTACTGTATGCACGTTCCATAGCTTCCGTAGTTTAGTCAAGCATGCGCTATATATGTATCCTCGCGCAGAACCTGTGGATGGAATGCCAAGCCAAACCATTCAAAAATTGATGGAAAGTAAAGAGCCGTGCGCTTGGGCTTCACTTCGACCAATCAGGTTACAAATATGGCTACTAGCAACGGCCATATCGCAGCTTCAACCTCATATGTTGATTCTGGCGATGCGAGGTTAATGATGGCCTCACTATTCATAGCAAATGCTGTTCCTATAATTCCTCTATCGATGGCTGTCGTGATTCGCGTTGCCTCGAACAGCCAGCGTTGACCCAGCGACAAAATCTACGTGCCAGTTGACACCACCTCCTGCAGGCGGTTGCATCTCGCCAGGCGGCTTCGCCAGCATTGAACATAATTAGTATATCGAGATGATGGTATGGAACAGCCATGAGCCCATATGGTATCATCCCCTTGCAGTGGGATTATCCGCCCTGGGGTGGACTTACCGTACCAGCCAACGCGTAGTAGCCCGCCATCCATCCTCAACCCCGGATCCCTGAATCCGATGTCGTCGCATGCGTCGTTGTCACTGTAAATAGTTCGCGGACCAAGGGAATTACTGTTCCAAGGCAAGGCCTCCAGACATGGGTACTATACACAGATCAGATTCGAACTGCGGGTCACAAGTGATCCGTGCACTCACAGATTCGGTCTTGTCAAGGTCGGCATGCTA
>NW_026517181.1:0-1890 GCF_026229845.1 Diaporthe amygdali
AGGGCTACCAGGTCAGCGTCCAAGAGGTTGTGAACAATGCGCTCTTCTCCGAGGGACACGACGGAATCGTCATTGTCAATGACATTGAGATGATCAGTCTCTGCGAACAAAACCTGGTGCCCTTTACCGGCAAGGCAAGCACCTCCCTTCCTCAGCACGACTGCCATGTTGGTTATGTGAGGATGAAAGCTCAACCACCAGTTTTAGATGCACATCGGCTATGTCCCTTCTGGCACTATCATCGGCCTCTCTAAGCTCGCACGAATCGCTGAAATATTCTCCCGTCGTCTGCAGATCCAGGAGCGTCTCACTAAGGAGATTGCCACGGCTATCATGGAGCTATTGGCGCCACAAGGCGTCGCGGTCGTCATGGAGTGCAGCCACATGTGTATGGTAGTGCGCGGCGTCGAAAAGACGAGTGCCACGACCTTGACAAGCAGCCTGATGGGATAGTTTGAGCTGGACCGCGACAATGAGAACGGGTTCTTCAATCTTTTCGGTGTAAGCGGATAGTATGGGAGCATTTTACAATTAGTCTACACGAAATAATCTGTCATAGCATGACATCTGCGCTGTCTTCTATCTTGCCTGACTTTCTTGAGCGCGGCATCCGGGGACTCTATTGACTACCTTTCCAATATCCCTCCACCTCTGCATTCGTCTTTGCACTCTTTCTCAAAAAATCATCTGTCGTTGATGTGCCTCTGGTCGAGTACTTGGCCCTCAACACCTCCTCCACAACATTCCTCAAGCTCATCGCCCCACTTTTCGGCACGATTTCCCAACTTTCGCCATCGCGTACATTGAACAAGATGATATGTGGCAGCGGCGACACGTCGCCCTGCTGGCCCCGCTGCCTTTGAAGGGCCCATAGGTGGGCATAGATGCACGCCTGCACGGCGTGCTCGAGTAAGAGCTTCGCGACCAGCTTGATCTCCCAAATGGAGATGACCTCCCCGTCTCCGGGCCTGGCGGTGGCGGCGCTCTTCCTTACCTTCTTCTTTCGCATCCACTTCGGAAATGTTTTATTCACTTCGTCGTCCTGTGACAACACCGCCATGCTGTGGTTGTACCACACTATATCGACCCTCCCAGACAAGCACGTCGCCTGCGTTTTCTTTGAGCCAGGCTCAACGGCGACTCGCAGCTGGGGCTCCCTGAATTCGACCTCAAACCCTGACCGCCCGGCACCCCCGAACTGCTCTACCAGCCGGTCCCGCGCGGTGTCCAGATAGTCGCCAAGCCAGTCGAAGCTGTGGGCCTGCATCTGTATGTGCCGCGACTTGTACCCCGATACGACTGCCTCGTACTGACACGCCTCCCGACACAACCAGGCAGCTCGCGCTTGCGGACGAGATGGGACGTCGGGCAGCGGCTTCTCGGGATAATGTCCGAGCGTGGTGAGTGTGCCCAGGCGTGCGAATTCGTGCGCGGCGACGACGTCTAGGCCGGTGAGGTCGTTGACTGCCTCGTAATGTAGCTTAGCAGCGTCTGTGAGCACTTTGTCGGGGGCGTTAATGTGGTGTTTCTGGCAACGACGGCGCAACCACGTTGATGTCGGGGTGTGTCTTGCAGATGACGTCTAATATCTCATCAGAACCGTGGCGCGCCGCGAGCGAGGCGAAGACATTTTTCGGGAGGAGGAGGCCCGACTGAACCGGCCGCTCGATGGCGGCACGATTTTGCATCTCTGCCTCGGAGAAGTTGAGGTGCTGGGCTGTTTTGTGCAGCTGGTCCTCGTCGACGAAAGGCATGGGTCGCTGGCGATGGTCGTGCACAACGACGAGTTGCATTTGCGCGCGCGTGAGCCCTACAGAGCTCGCAGAATCACCCGCGCCCAAGACGGACTCAGCGGGCGAAGGCTTGGAAGTCTTTGTATGTTGAGCGTAC
>NW_026517182.1:0-1869 GCF_026229845.1 Diaporthe amygdali
TTCTTGAGTACATGCCAACCAAGTCGGAATTCGACCTGCTGATTCCTCGCAAGAGACACGTAGAGTGCCTCGCTTTCTGATAAAGGGTGAAGAGTGTCGGGTTTCGTGATGATGCCAAGGGTACGATTGCCATCAGCGTCCGCTGAACGTGCTAGTTTCAAAACAACCTGGTTTGCGAAATCGTTCTTGGCCGAAACAACAGCGAGGATGATGCTTCGAGGCTCCTTCATATAAGATTCCACTACCTCCTGGATGAGCTGCACATCGGACGCTGTCTGTTGCTTGGTCTGAGAGTGGATGAGGCCCGGGAGATCAACAATTGTAAGGTGCGGACGATCGGGCCCAGATATTTCTACGCGGAGTAGATCCTTTGCGAATGTCTTGCCACGTGTCGAAATACCCATGACAGACTTGGCGGTATCTATAAGAGTCGGGAAGCCTTCGAAATCCTCCAGCTCTTCTTCGAAGCTGGCAAGTGTAGCCTTCTCGGATTCACTTCTGGAGTGGTGTGGAACAATAGAAACGCGGGCGCCAACTTGAGATGTCCTGCGCAGGACAAGCTCGGTGGGGAAGCGCGTGCAAAGATTGCTCTTCACGGGGAAAGACACACCAGATACGGCCTCCAGAACAGAGCTTTTTCCTGATGACTGATCGCCACAGACAATTATCTGTGGGAGGGAAACAAAATGGTCTATCCCTTGGGAGCGAAGACTGTCGATGGAATCCATCAGGTCAATTCGGTCCTTAGAGCAGAGGCCGTTCAAGGCCTCTGACCGAAAGGCTGTAAGTACCATTGCTAATGCAGTGTTTTCAGGAGGTGATGAAAGGACGTGATATCTAATGACGTCCGAGAGGGCGGGTCCTGGGAAGAGAGAACTCAAGAGCAGAACCGGAGTTATGTAGTCCACCTAGGTGCAGAAGCCGGCACGCCGGCGGCACGCCGGAAAACCAAGTCTCAATAGGGAGAATTTTAGCACGTTTTTCTCTTAGTCATGACATTCCTCTCTGCTCCACATTTTCAACAAATAAGTGTGCCTTATCGCGTGTATCTGTCGATCACTGTGCTATGACGAGTGGTTTCACCCTGATCAGCCTCAACGCCCTTTGAGAGGTGGAGTTTCAGACGCACGGCACACATGTAACCACATCTCGCAGGTCATGGACAGCATAATTCTCATCCCTTTCTACTCATCACTTCTTGGGAAAACACGAGGTCTGAGCCGTCACACCACCAGCAGGCCCAAGTATAGATCGAGGTTCTGCTTTCGAAGTACCATTTGGCCGAGCGCGCTCGCCTGCTGGACCTGTTCTTATTTGCTTTGTTGGTCGCTTTCCTGTCAGGCAACGAGAACCTTCTTTTGCAGGAATTTCCCAGCTATGTACTTAAGATTCGTGATCGAGGCATCTCTGATGATGCCCAATTTTTCGTCCAGCGCCCTAATGCCTGTAGGAACTATCCTTCCAGGATTGGTACTGCTTCTTGCGAGAGGAGTGCAGATTGTTGCCTTGCTGCCTCATTTCGGCACGAGATGTGATGGGCAGGGGGGTGAGATCATAGGAAGATGTCGGTCATGGAAATTATCAGACTGGTAGAGATGCACATGCGCACTGCAGTGTCCATATGCGCCAATGCACATTGGTATTCACTGATGATGATAGGTGGAAATCCGTCCAAGTACTGCTTTTGAGAACGCATCGCATGCTGGTTGGATTGAGGCTTGCAAAGCACAAACCTGATCTGGACGCCTGATTTTAAGGCAGCATAATCAATGCTCATGGCCGCAATGCTCGTGGCCAGGGCTAGCCCAGCGCACGACTCGTCTCGCTCATCGTGAATCTAGATAAAAGCCTCCGTTCATAGCCAACTGC
>NW_026517183.1:0-1846 GCF_026229845.1 Diaporthe amygdali
CACACCAGTCTTTGCCGTTGTCCTTGATGGCGACGGATCGGTAGTGGCGGAGGGGCTAGCAGAGACAACAGCCGTCGTGCCAAGGATTCCGAAGATGGCACGTGTGAACATAGTGAAGTCGATTTGTGGAAAGAAGCGGAGGAATGTATACGGTATCAGGCAAGATAGTGAGAAATGAATGAGGTGTTGTTGTGCCCGGTAATTGTGATAATGCTGCGAGAAAGTTGCTCTGCTTAATAGTCCCTGATTGACACCAGTGCCACATGGCGTGTGGCTGCGCTTTGCTCTATCTAAGCTTCACGGATGTCCCAGTTCTGGTCCTGGATGTCTATATCTGGCTTCTTGGACCGAGTTCTGCGCATGGACATGGCGGTCAGAATCTTGTCTCACTGCCTCAATTGATTAGATTGTCCTGAGTAAACTATACACAGTACCAAGGAGATTATACTGTTCAAAGATCGGGATGGGCGTAATCAACTAGCTGGATGCGCCGGTGAGGCTGGCTTGAGGTCTCAGCTAAAAACAAATCACATTGAGACGACTGAAAGCTCCTGAGATACGATGCAGTCTTAAAATTAGATCGATGACAAAGCTCCGAAAAGCTGAGATGATTCATTAGGCGAGGAATGACTGCTCTAGGGACTGATTCGGACTTTGGCCTGTGTTTTAAATAAGCGCATCCCCAGAAGCCTGCCAGTCGATCTCACGCGGACGCGCTCATCATGTTGAGCCGGGAGACCGAATTGCCTGGTAGCAGCCATTGGGCTGTTGTCAGAGGCTTTAGTTCCGCTTCCGAGGGTGACTAGCCGGCGTTTGGTGTAAGCATCCAACTAATGGCATGTGCCACGGGGTTGCTCCCTCAACCTTTCGTTTCCGTATCTCCTCTCTTTCCATTAACATCTATCAACGCTCAGCATCGCCAACGCCTCACACTCTGTAAACCAAGCCTTATTCGCACAAAAACATTAGTTGCAAGGTATCGGATTCTGGCAGATGCCATGTATCACCTGCTCATGGTCCATGATGACCTGCGACCATGCCACTGCGACAAAGAGCCTGGGCATGGTTCGGTGGATACTGGCAATCGTACTGGGCGAAGGTTTTCGGGCTACAAACTGTTCTACTTAATATAATTCGGACTAGTCTACATTCTGCATCTCTAAAAATATCTTACAAATGACGGCTTAAAACCCTTTGTCCTTTGTTTCTCCGAGCGCAGGCTGCTTCAATGCATGAGAGCCTGGGCGGGATTCTTAGTTCAGTAACCTATGAGATTATATTACTTGGTATCTAGTAGCTCTCCCATCTTGTCAGACTCGGGCCCCGTAGCCTCCTCGCAGTTAACACCTCCCCCACGACGATAAATCCAAACACACCCCGCTTGGAGGCCGACGCCCTCGAGCCGCGATGATGACAAACAGTAATAAAGAAGAATCGCTCCAGGCACAAGTCCTCGCCTAACAAAAGTACAGCCTCCAGTGACTAGGCGCATGACTTGGCACCCTGCCTGGGATGCCAGCAGTACTCTTGTGGAGACGATGTCTTCCGTTCTTACACTGGCAACCACCAGCTTCATATCCGACAGCCCCCACCCCCCCCCCCACCGGCAGATCAGATTCGCGTCTTCGGGAGGTCCAAGCGAAGACCTTTGAATACAGCCCTCGCACCAACGTCGATCAATAGAAGCTAACTTGGTGTGCTCGTCAAAAATGAAGGTGTGGGCGTTGTTGACTCCCAGAGCTTTTTACCGCGTTGGAGGGACAATTTCACCTGTTGCAGTAGTCGCAATAAGTCAGCAAGTAACAATAAGCAAGGATTCCCTCAAGGGCGAGAACAAGCAAGACTA
>NW_026517184.1:0-1769 GCF_026229845.1 Diaporthe amygdali
TTGCAGTGCTGACCATAACATAACAGGCAGTGATCATCTTGGTCTTGGTTTTTTTCTCTGGCCCTCTTCGATTCTACCTACATGAGTCATTCATTTGGACGCACGTACTTTCTGCGCTCGCTGTCGCCGTTTTGATTTATGTGCACTTGCCCACCAGGGCATTACTGGAGATCCCTGCAGTATATGTCCTGTCGGCATTGTGTCTTTTGACGCTAATAGGAGCGGTTCATTTCTTGGGCCTTCTCTACCGTAACGTCAGATACGGACAGCCTTTGAGCTTGGCAGCAGTCCGTCTCATGTCATTTAAGAGGCCGAATGAGAATGACATTACGGTCACGGACGCCGTTCGGGTCGATGTGCGGCTGTCTGTGCCATGGCGACTCCGCCCCGGCCAATACATCTATCTCTGTATCCTACGGGCAGGTCTCACTTCTTTCGCCCAGATGCACCCCTTCTATGTAGCATGGGGATACCGTGATGAGGACGGACACGACCACGCAGTACTGATCGTTGAGAAACAGGATGGGTTCACAAAAAAGATCGTTGCGCATGCTCACGCCGCCGAGGCCTTCTCCGACTGCCCGAAATTGAAGGCTCTCATAGGGGGACCATATGGACAGGAAATGGGATTGGGCTTCTTCGGGACTGTCATCTTATTCGCGACTGGAATTGGCATAGCTGCACAGCTCCCATACATCTCCGAATTGCTCAGAGATTATTCAAATAATGAGACGAGGAGGATCGCCTTGTTCTGGCAGGTCGAGTCGGAGGGTAAGCATTTCCTTCTCAGTACTACTTGTCTGCTAATGATGGTACTAGTGCAAACAGCGTGGGTCGCCGATCATATGCAAGAACTGTTGTCGCAAGATGTGAACAGGGTGCGTTTTTCACCATATGATTGCAAATTCATTTGACACTTACACAACTCAGATTCTGGACATCCACCTGTTCGTGGTAGGTGGCTTTCTTTCTCGGAACACCCGGCGAGGAGATATCGTCTCGCGTGGCGAGCGAATAGACGTGACATACAGCGCAATGGACGCAAAAGAAATCATTGGAGCTGAAATGAACGGACGAAAAGGTCGCGTTGTTATTTCATGTGAGTCCACATGCACATGATGTTGACGCCTGCTCACGGATATACAGTATGCGTAAAGGATGAGATAAACAGGGAAATCCGGAGGGCCGTCCGGCAGCGGCCTGAAAGTAGTTTCCATATCAAGGAGATACCATTTCAACCGATGGATAGGAAAGGATATGAGGATGTCTTGACGGCACTGCTCAAACTTGCCAGACTTCTCTTTGTGAGATAGATCAGACGTTCGTGAACCAAGAGCTTCGTATCGTTAAAGTCAAGTTGCACCCAGAGAGAGCAGCACGAAGTCGGCGGTTTGTCAAAGGACATATGAGCACATTGAATGCTGGCCGTACTTGGTGCACCAATATTGCTTCACCGGCAGACCCAGGATCAGGGCGGAATACGCTGGCTGGAAGAGGTGGTGTGTAAATTCCTTATATGGCGTCTTATATTGTGTTTGCACTCCATAACTTATTCCATATGTTTCACCACTTAACTTCATTATGCTTGTACAGTATCTTTTTCTTGCGTTACTTGTAGCGATTTGAGACCTTTGGTCAACGCATGCACACTAAATACTACGGTTTCTGCACAGCTCCCGGCTAGGAATTAGAGCTTTCCATTCTATCATCAGAGGAAGAGTACTTAAGTTAGATGGGCATCCATTTTTGCGATTGCCATCAGAATATGG
>NW_026517185.1:0-1731 GCF_026229845.1 Diaporthe amygdali
TGCAGCGTACTGTACTGTTCTAGGCTGTACGTATTGTACAATATACTATAGTACAATACAACACATAAATACAGAAATTCGTGCGAGAACACCCCATTGTTTCCTCTCCACACTTTGCTGCTGATTTGCCATTGGTTTCGTTGTAGACGGCCAATCAAACATTAGTGGCAGATCCTCCAAGGGACGATGTCGCAGGCCAGCACGTAATCAAAAATGAAGAAATTGGCATTACAATTACAGTACGGGAGACGTTCAAATAACCAATCATTCTTCCCACGAGTACTGTACGGTATCACGACTTGGGATTGATTTTCAGTCTTGTCTAAACTCTCGCACACTCGCGATACAGTATTTACGCATGCGTTTGTTTGAGAACAGGCAAGCGCAAGTCAGCTGCGCGCTCTTTTCTTTTTAGACCCTTCTTGAACCAGCAAGGCAAGGAATTTGGATCGTCAAATGGAAAAAAGAAAGAAATGACGCGAGAGCGTCGCATCCACATTGCCAAATTGATGTGCTACTTTGCCAAAAGGACACTCGCTGAATCCTTTGGAAAATGCCCTCTGGTTGAAGCCGTGACTCGCCAATCTAACAAATTTGGATGAGCCACGTTTGTCTAATACTAAGCAAACATGCAAGCAACTTCGATCACAAAAGGATGAAAAGAGACCCGCCTAGTGCCACACAAGGGAAGTAGTCAGAACACAATGGGCGCACTAAAGATAGAACATCGCCTTTGTTTTTGGTACCAGAATCCCGGAGAACCGACGTGGCGGTGCCATAGCCACACCATAAGCACTCTCGTAGGTGAACACAACCTAAAATAGGAAAAAGACCGGAACTGGTCCCGTACCTCATATGACCATGCGACTGCTGGATATAAGGCGCGAGTTGATACCCACAAGATAACTCACTTTTTCATTCTATGGATCATCATTCACAGCTATTAAACATTTGTCAGCAGTCAGTCGCATGATGGCGGTAGGAAACAAGACCGAACGAAGCGAGAAAAAGAAGCTCAGGCGGAACCGTGATTATGGTTTGCTGCCGAAATGCTACAAGCATGGGAGGTTGAACGGAGTCGAGCTGTTTCTTGGCATCAGGTACACGGAAAAGAACGAACTTTACACATATTCATCGCGGAAACACCTACCCTGGTTAAATAATATTTATGGAGCTGTAAGTACAGTATAGATTGAGCTTTCAACACTATTCCTAATAATGATAACAGATGAAACAGCCCAATGCTACGAACCTTTTGCCTCAGGATGTGGGTGAAAAGCAGACTCGTGGCAAGAAAGACCTCACCGATGATCGGAGCAAGGAAAGCGCAAAAGACACAGAGGACCAAAAGCTTCCGTTCCCTGACCTCCCGATGTTCAATTTGAGCGTTCTTACTGGTAGGGTGAGGTAACACAGGCGGCCGGTATGAATGTGCAAAGACGCCCAAATTGATGGCCAGTGGAATTATTGGACAAAGTCAATCGAGCCAGATTAGGGAATAGTATTAGAAAGTAGAACGGATACCGAGCCCTTCTCGGCCATTGCCGCAATATTATTGGTTACCGGCTGTCCGTCACGCAGAAAAGTCTCAACCGCACCTTGTTTTGCAATGCAAATTGATTGGTTCTCATGGACTCCGTCGCATTATGCTCATGTGAGTACCTCTGCGATCCGGGCGTACCGTGGGCTTTTTCTGTGTTACTGCCATGTTGTTAAGGTGGGCATGCTTCC
>NW_026517186.1:0-1726 GCF_026229845.1 Diaporthe amygdali
TTCTTTCACCAGCGCCTTCCTGTCGCGCCTCCTTGTTTCAATCGTACTGAATCGTCCCCAATGAAGCTTGTCTCTAGTTGGAGAGAACATATCTTTTGCCACCTATGATCTCGAAGGCGATAGACTGCCTGATTCCAGAGTCGACCATGTCTGTGGCAGCAATGAACCGGCCCCGCCCCTCGGTCGTTTGTGCTGTCCCGCGTACGCCACGCAAAATCCACTTACAGTAGTCGCACGGATATAGTCAAAATACTTATCCTCAAAGAAGCTAGATCTCTCATACACAACGTTCAAGCATCATCGTGGCCAGACCTCGCTGAGCGCGACCGTGACCGCATAGTCATGCCTTCATTGCGCTCTCTAGCCGATGAACGGGAATGAGACCTCGTTAACCTTACTGTTTCCGCCGGCCCAGCCGGCCTTTGCGCGAGGGACGCCGAGCATCTGCCTGAAGCCCGTGCTAGCCGCCGCCTTTTAGATGACTGCTGTCCATCCGGGCTCATTTCTGGGCTCTCTGTGTCGTGTTCTGGGCTTGGGGGCAGGTCCCAGTCGAATGTCACCTGCTTCCTCTTCCGTGCCCTGTTTTGAGCTCTCCGGTTCCCTTCTGGCTCCGGCGTCTTGTCATGTGCCACCTGGCGCCTCTCGCCTTTGCGAAGCAGCTCAGCAAGCTGATGAAAGGGCACGGTGATAGGGGTTGTCTCCAGCGCCTGTCGTCCTATTCGTCTTTCGCTGCCCTCGGGTACAAAGTCTGAAAGACATAGGTCCAGCTCGCCTGCCTGTTCCACGCCCTCCTCGTCCCGGAAGACGGCGTCCCACAGGACGCGTTTTCCCAGCCTGTACAGACAGACGCTTGATGCCGCCCGTGGTTTTTGCCCGTCGGCATTCCCGTCCTTGCGCTTGCGCTGCGTCCGCTCTTGGTGTTCAAGGTCAACTGTCAATACTGTCCGAATGGCACCGCCGGATTTGAGGATGTAGCTCCTCGCGAGACTCGCGAGGTCCTGGCTCTTTTGGCTGTACCCGATCTCGGCCACGAAGGGCGCGTGGGTATTCTCGCCATAGCAAAAGGAGATGTCGGGGACCTTCCGACCGTGGGGCTCGCGTGCGGCAGAGGGCGTCGTTTCCAGCTCGACGTGATGGGTGATAAGGTCGTGAAGGTCTCGGATGTCGCTTGCGGCGGCTTCGTTTTGAGCTTCCGCATCGGAGGAGATGGCTTGCAGAGGAGCTGAGGTCAAAACATCAAAATGCCCTGCAATCGACCATGCCCGGACGCCCTGCTAAGCGCAAGGCCGTGCGGTGGGATATTGAAGTGGATGTCTGCGAGGACGGCAGCGCTCAGGCTGAGGGTGGCAACGATTGTCAGAGGCACAAGAGGTCTAAGACAAAACTGTCCGAATCTGACCGGGCATACCGGGGCGCCGCCGGGCAGGATGCAAATAGCAAGTTGCCAGAGCGAAGACGGACACGATCGGTATCCCAGGGCTCTTCTCGGCGGACCCGATCACAGTCACGCAGCAGCGCGGGGCGGTCTGCCGGGCTTGAATAGGTGTTGCACGACCGGCTGGCCTGTGTCACCTCCCTTAGGAGGACGCGGGCTTTTGCCCACCTGTGAGCCAGCTGATGAACACTCGCAATTCGGCCACAGAGCTTCTTTTGTAGGTATGGCAAAGCAATAAACCTCCCACACCCAGAGTGTAGACATCCAACAGGTTGGCGAACGACAAGCAAC
>NW_026517187.1:0-1724 GCF_026229845.1 Diaporthe amygdali
CTGCATTATCAGACCAAAACGTGCAACAGCATTAGGAAAATCAAGATGTGAGGCTCAAGATGCGCTCGCTGCCTTGAGACAGCTCTTAGCGACGAAATGGACTTGGCGTATTGATAATGCAGGTAAGTCTGTAGTTTATCTCTAATGCAGAGCAGTGCGAGGTCGTCGAGTGCGCATGCACGAACTCCATGTACAGCTAAGCTGCGTAATGACAGCATGAACATCTTGGCAATACAGCAGTAATACAGAGACAGCCTACAGTACGCCCGAAGCGCGGAGGTGCTCACATGAACAGCATGCGATGCGGGCCACGAAAACCAGCCAATTGGCAGTGCAGAACGACGTGCGGCTAGGCTGGACTGGACTTTTCTACCGTAGCGTGACGGACAGCCGGTAACCAATGATATTGTAGCAATATCTGAAGGTCTCGGTATCTGTTTGAATCGTCGTCTGTCGCAAGGACGTGTCCACTCCACTTGCATCCTGTGTTCGATAGCAAAGAGCTGAGCTATGATCATCGAAGAGCGATTCTACGGCCCATTAATGCAATTTCTGCTAGATCGACCGGTTTGGAAACTTGTCGTGTGGCCGGCCCTCTGATAACACATCCTCGTCTTCTGGTGCAATCTGTTCCCGAACCTATCGAAGCTAGAAGGTACGGTAGATAAAGCAAAAAAGATGGTTTCCGCACTGCCCAGCCCTGCCGATTAGGACTGTTGTATTTAGCCTCCATCGCTCGGTAGCACGGACTCATCTACCACATTAATACGGGGACATTTCTCCACATCCAGGCGACCACACCACGGATTGGCCTACCTACAATGAAACATTCTACTCCGACGCTACTTGAGCCCTCCCATTTTAGATCACCATCTTGAAAGACACTTCAGTCATTTTCACAAAGACAAGCGATTGAATCAATGATAAACAAGGCAGATACACTAGTGTCGTACCGGTAATGTTATGATTTTGTGTGCGGTGGGCGGGCAAGACCCTACAAAGGCCCAGATTTGAGAACGAGAGACCCTTAAGAATGCAATTGGTGCAGCTGGGCTGCATATTTTCGAAGCTCCAGAGAGCCTAGTTGGCTGCCTCCACTGAGTTCTGCTCCAAAATACCGCGGTGCGGGCACGTAACAAGGGTTCCGATTCGCTACAAATATCTTTGTGGCAGGCATTGAAGGTGCGAATCCTGCATGATTTCTGCGGGTTGGTCTGTCTCTACAAGGGGCCCCTGACATTTGAAGCCGAATGGCAAATCGTTTTTCTTGGTCACACAATCATTCTTCATGATCCGATTTTTGCGTATCGGCCCGAGCACTTACCTGTCTCGAGCACCTTCAGCCGGGACGGCCGGAAGCAGCGAGGCAGCTATTGCCCCAACAAAGTTTGGCTGCGGCTAATTTTATTCGCGCCTCGTCAGAGCCACACTCCCAGCTGGCCAAGTACACGCAAAGGCAGGCGATCCAGTTCAAGTTAAGAAACTGATTTCATTCGTTGGTTTCGCGCCCTCGCCATCTTGCAGGTCCTACGTTCCTTTCCTTGGATACTTCAACGCGACCACGCCCATGGCCGTGGGCACGAGGGCCTTGGGGGTCGACATAGGACTCAAAGCCTTTTTTGAGTTCTTCGTACAGTACTGTGCAATACTACGGTACAGCACAATTCACCTGGTAACGAGCAGGATTTTGCCCTTGCAATACGGAATTGACACATTGAGTCCAA
>NW_026517188.1:0-1687 GCF_026229845.1 Diaporthe amygdali
GGACGTGGTCGAAGTGCAGCTGATGGCGAGCGCGCTCCCCTGAACCTACCGCCAGGCTGGCTTTGCTCAGCCGTCAGTGCAGATTGCTACCAAATTGGGCGGCCCAGTGCTCGATTTGGGATTCAGGACCCCTGGTTCCAGGCAGAACAGAGTACATGGTTACAATGGCTATGTCCCGGTGCTCCGCAATTTTTAGCTTCTTGGGAGGAGGCGCACCTTCGGCGCCAGGCATAACATTGGTGATGTGGATCGGGTGGCCATCGTTCTGCTTCCTCTTGGTTAGTGGACTCATGATCTCGTTCTGGAGATGTTTCGGGACATCACTATGCTCTTTAATCCTCCCTCCCTTTAAGAGGGTGCAGGCGTTGTGAACAGAGGATTGGAAGAATGTCGCTGCAAATCTATCGCCATTTTGAACATTCTAGCCTGGACACACCAATGCTTGAGCCAGATCTTGGGTCATATTCCCCCTCCCCCCAATGCAGGCAGTTGCATCGGCCCTAACCCCCCCCCCCCCAAGAATAGAGAGCTTAGTGTTGTATGTAGAGCCAAAATAGATGAAGTCGGACACTCTTGGGCATTATTTTCATCGTCTTGTTCAAAACAAGAAAGCAAACACCCCCGCCCCCCACACTCAGGTCCACCATTGAAGAACGTACCGCCTTTGTCCGGAATTCGAGCCAAGGAGCCCCCCGACAGGTAACACTCGTATTTCAGGGCTCACTAGTCCGGACCTGGTCTGAGATGTGTGCTTTATGGTTTTGAATACGAGCAAAGAATGGCGCCTTTGAAAGTGGTGTTCTCATCATGCTTGAGCAATTGGCTGACGCGAGAAGAGCGCTGGCAGGGTAACCAGTGTTCTGCGCCAAGCAGAGATTCATTGTCCTGTAAGCACTCATCAACCCATGCTATCCTCCCAACAACCCAATATTCCACAAAGTTACCGAGATATGTGTCCAGTCATCAAGATTCAGTGAGCACCAGCACTAATATAACCACTATACCAAAGGTGAGCCTTTGTATACTCCTCCCTCTTCCCTCTCTGCTGGAGGAGGGAGGGTGCGCAGCTGGATGCAAGCTAAAACTATCCCCCAATGTAGTGCCTCGATAGGCACTTGTCTGCGTTGAAATTACCAGATGCACAGTTTAGACCTACTACGGAGAAACCCACAGGTCCAATTGCCCCTTCAGGCCGTCGTCCAATGTTGGAGATGCAGAAAGTCCTCCAAAAAGTGTCTAAAATAGGGTAATATTTTGGCTTCTAAAGAAAGACATTGCAATGGGTTCAAAAAAAGGGCCAAATCGTAACGAGCCCAGTTCTAGCCCCGTATGGCGATTTCTTTTGCTCGGTGCCAGGGATACCGGAGAAGGATGTCCTCGGCAGGGTCTTGGTTAGAACCATATTTAGCCTCAACCGTCTGAAAGGGCCCAAAAGAGGTTGACTATAGTAGATGGCTGGAAAAAGCGCCTTTACTTCTTCGGAGCATATTAAGTCTTCCAGATCTGGTCCTGAAAGTCCTCAATTTGGTACGCAAGTTGAGAATTAACATATAATGGCGACAAAACACTAAAAGTAGAAGCACCATCAGCCAGACACTTACATAGCTCGTAACATATGAACGCACCACCGTCTTCGCCTCCCCAAACCTCAAGCGATTCACAAATCTGAAATCAAGTAGATCACCGC
>NW_026517189.1:0-1667 GCF_026229845.1 Diaporthe amygdali
CCCAGCGAGGGTCTCAAAGTCAATGATATAGCTACAGCGGTTGCGGCGAACCTTTTTGCGTCGGTGCTATTCCGACAGGAATACGTCGTCAACTTTGTATTCTGGCTCGCGACCTGCTGCCCAGCATCTGCGCCGCTATGGATCCGCCGCCACCTCGCTCGCTGCTACCATATGGGCGGCATCCACTCAGGCGCCGCGGTGACAGCCACTCTGTGGTGGGTCATCTTCGCCGCGCAGTCGACAATATACTTTAGCCAGGGCAGCGAGACGCACCGCGTCAACAGCGCGACCATCGGCCTCAGTTTCACTATCCTGCTGTTGTTCATGGCAATCCTCGCTATGGCGTATCCGACGATCCGGCCCAAGTTCCACGACCAGTTCGAGTGGACCCATCGCTTCGCGGGCTGGACCACCCTTGCCCTCGTCTGGGCGCACCTCGCCGTCGAGACCGCCTCGCTCACGCCCGCGGGCGTTCCGCTGGGCGGCCAGCTGCTCCGCAGCCCCGCCATCTGGCTGGTCGCTCTGACCACTCTGTCCATCGCGTTGCCCTGGATCCGTCTGCGCAAGGTCAATGTCGTTGTTGAGCCCTTGTCAAAGCACGCTGTCCGACTGTACTTTGACTACTGCACGCCGCCTCCCGGCAGGACGGTCCGCGTCACCGATAATCCGGTGAGGGATTGGCACGCGTTCGCTACGGTGACCGAGCCAGATAAGCCGGGATTCAGCATCATTGTCTCGCGGGCTGGCGACTGGACCGGCCGCACGGTCGACCACCCGCCCGCCCGGATATGGATTCGTGGAGTTCCGGCCTCGGGAGTGCTGCGCATGGCGCCGCTGTTCAAGAAGATCGTTCTGGTTGCTACAGGATCAGGCATTGGACCTTGCCTGCCGGTCATCATGGGTATGTCTTCCAGCCTCTCCTTGGCTTGCCCTTGATACGAAAGAAGAGCCACAAGCAATATTTTCACATGGTAGACTACTACTGATTTTTTTGAACAGCCAAGAAAGTCCCTTGCAGGATCCTTTGGTCGACACCGGCCCCAGAAAAGACTTTCGGACAAAAGATCATCGACGCCATCTACGAATCGGACCCTGGAGCCGTCATCTGGAACACGCGCGAGCAAGGGCGGCCAAACATGACGCTGGAGGCGTACAAGCTCTACAAAGCTTTCAACGCCGAGTGTGTTTGTATCATCAGCAACCGGTCGGTCACTTCCAAGTTCGTGTATGACCTCGAGATGAGGGGCGTGCCGGCCTTCGGCCCCATATGGGATTCATGAGTAATTATGTGCTGCGCTGCGATTTGACTAGGGATGCTGGGAGGCGAACTTTTTTGGTATTAATGACTTTTCCCCCCTGGATGACCGATTTCATTACATAAATATGGTATCTGTTTTATGGCGTATCTATCCACTTGCCTCGGTTACAGACGTATGAGTTGCTCGGAATGCTGCAGGCGGACAACAGGGAGCTAAGCAGAGCCATTCTTGAACAGGCTGTTGGCATAGGATAAGAGTATTGTTTGCTCATTCTCTGCACGCCCGTCTACGATTAGTACTTAAATGGTGTCGATATAGAAGTACTCGCAATTCGGTTTCGCCGATAGTCCGTTTTCGCTGAGGGACAGGGAAAAACGAAGTTACAACGGAAACTCCAGATGCAGCCGG
>NW_026517190.1:0-1659 GCF_026229845.1 Diaporthe amygdali
ATGGGCTTAGAAGGTCAAAGGCTTTTCAGGTTCCCGAGACCTAAGCGAACGAGTCTTTTCGTCCTGTAGGACCATTTTTTGTACTTTAAGACAAACCAAATCCCACATTTTAGCGGTGTCACGTTCTCGAAAGGAAGCAAAATGTTCCCAAATCTAGTCCTACTAAATGATCATAATTATTTATAATGTCTGCAGTCCTCGCCTGCAAGATGTATCAATGGTTTCTCTTCAGCTCGTGCATTAGGACTGACTTTCGCTGAAGAAAGACAGACCTACAAAAGGATACTTTTAATCCTCCTTCCGTGGACACTTTTCCGAAAACAATATGATGTTTCCGACCATCTCCCTCGCAGCTAAGGATGGGTATCAGTTTGATGTGAGCATCCTTGTGCTGTACGAATCAAGGATACTCAAAACTATGATTGATTGCTTAGGTCGCGACAAAATTGAAGGAAAGGTGGTACCACTTGAGGTGGAGGGCGAGGCACTGCAAAAAGTGATTAATTGGATTGAGTATCATCTTGATAATGCTCTACCAGATAGGGATGAGGTGAGGAAGGGTGGGAGCTTTGATAGTCGCTCACTGGACGAGGAGAGGACAAAAGAGATGGAAGACAGGGAAAATATCATCCAGGTGAAGAAAGAGGAGCTCAAGGAACTCGAATATCTTGAGGGCATCGAAGAGCACGAGAAGGCCGAGGAGCTCGAAGATATCTCGGCATGGAGCAGGTGGAACAAGGACTGGAGAGTTAAGACCAAAGAGAAAGAGCAGGAGATAAGGGAGCTTGAGAAAGGTCTGTTTGAGCGCGAGCTATACCACCAGGAACGAAAGCAGATCGCGAAAGGCGAAGCTTCTAAGGCGGCTTTGAGAGCACATGACGAGGCGGCGGGTAGGGTCCGGAAATGGGAATCCAGCTTCATGGAGATCGACACACCCCTGCTTTTCAAGGTTATTCAAGCAGCAAACTACCTTGAAATCAGCAACATACTGAACAGCAGCTGCAGCAATGCTGCCGATAGGATCAAGGGCGGGCTTCTCAAGTCACTAGACGGTTTGCCCAACGAAATCCACCTCCAAATCGCGGAGCACCTTCTGCCTTGCGCTCTTCTCAAGGCGGCCAAGGCCGGAATCGTCAATCTGACACGAGATCAGGAGTTCTACGCTCAGAAATGGACAAGAATCTTCCGCTGTGACACCTGGTTCGAGGCTGCCATGAAGGCCAAGGCATGGCCGATGCTTGTCGCCAGCGACATGAAGCACCAGTCATATCTCATATTAGCTTCACTTGACTGGACTGGTGATCTGCGGTACAAACTTCCAACTGGAAAAACTATTCACGATTATCTGCAACCAGGCAGGTACGAGAGCGACGACTATCACCTGGATGATGGTCTTGTTGTGCGTATCACCGAAGTTGGTCATTGCGATATCAGGAACATGGAGGAGACGTTCGTGCACACCAGGGAAGATGGTAGTTGGGAACTTTCTGTGATGTATTTGAAAGATCCCAAAGTCCATAAGCTGGTGTGCAAGGAACCTCGCAAGAACTCAGGCAGGTTTGTGCTTCGCCCGGACTATCTCGGTCCGCTCAGTGGCAAACAGATTGAGTTCTTTCTTCTTGATGAAGAATTTCGATCGGGCTTCTATGATAAACGAGA
>NW_026517191.1:0-1561 GCF_026229845.1 Diaporthe amygdali
GGACATCGCTTTCCACAAAAAAGCTTTTCCCGGTGGAGGAAATGTGAGGGGCTCCATATTTGCCCTTTCTAGCCCGGACGGCATCGGAGTCATCTTCAAGGTTCAATTCTCTGAGCTACCAAACATGGGAGGCCCCTTTAGTGAGTCGAGCCCTCAGTCCATTATGTTCCATACTGATAGGCACTAGTATACCATATTCATGACGCGCCGGTCCCAGAGGATGGCAATTGCACCGCAACCTTGGCCCACCTCGACCCGTTCAAGCGCGGCGAGATGATCCCCTGTGACCCATCTGCCCCGCAGACCTGCCAGGTTGGCGATTTGTCTGGGAAGCATGGCCACATCACGTCCGAATCTTTCGACGCTACTTATACTGACAACTATGCTGCCCTCGAGGAGGGTATCGGCTCTTACTTTGGAAACCGAAGTTTCGTCCTGCACTTCGAAAATAAGACCCGCATCACCTGCGCTAATTTTGAACGTGTCGACCCCGGTGGCTACTCTGCTAAAGGAGCGAACTCGCCAGCTCTATATATTCCCGCATGCGTGCCGAGGACGACTTCTGATACTGAGAGTGACCCCGGAAATCAGTCCACTCAGAAGGGCGCCAGTCCTTCAGCGGGCATGTCCCCTGGCCCGACGATCTTCAAAGCCAATGAGTCCACCTTGATGCTTGAGGCCGGGCGAGCGGCGTGTGCGGCCATGTCCTGATGGGTGTCGGGTGGGCAGAATTTACATGCACAACTAGCGACCCACGAAACTACAATACATCGATGGAAACACAGCTAACCGAGCATAACCATTTTCTGGCACACCTCATGTACGCTTTTCTAAGCTGTAGGTATCCTGGATACACTGAGGCTGGCTGAGTCAGCAGCACCCAGTACTGGACATATTGATCATAGGCAAGATCCGCAAGTCATGAGTCTAAGTAATGATCGTGAAGAGATGCAAATCTGTTGTTCAATTCCCTAACAAGAACCTCCCCAAAAAGACTTTCGTTCACTAGCAGCCACTATTGCGCGTGCATCAACCGTGTAACCAACTTCCTAGGAATTCTGCTTGCCAGAGATGATGGAGCCCCCCTGGATAGAAGGGGGAACGAGGCTTGAGTTCGTCGCTGCAGCTTTGGCCTTGTAAGCGGCCAGGGTATTTGCAGAGTCAAAATCTTGGTTAATTACTCCCGCCATGCCCTTCTGACAATGATTTCCGATCGTCTGCGCGCAGTAGTACCAGATCGGACTCTTGTCCTGGACGACAATCTGAAAGATATCGTCGGCTTCACCTATTTCCACAGGAATAAATCCACTGAAGAAGGGGCGTGAGATGGTTGCATCAGGAGCACAAGGATGTGCGAAGGATGATTGAGCGACGCTGTGGTTCTTTGGAAGGAAATGCCACTCAACTACATCGCCGATCTCGGCCACAACGTTGTCCGGGTCGAAGACTAGAGCGCCTCCGAGGCCCGCCACGACGGAATGCGTCACACCAGTCTTTGCCGTTGTCCTTGATGGCGACGGATCGGTAGTGGCGGAGGGGCTAGCAGAGACAACAGCCGTCG
>NW_026517192.1:0-1503 GCF_026229845.1 Diaporthe amygdali
TATACTTATAAATTTAATAATTTTTAATAATTATAATATAATATATTTAGTTAATAATATTTAATTATTAAAATTAAGCTTTTTTATTAAATTTACTAAAGCTAAATATATAAATATAAAAATAATTTTATTTTTAATAATTAAAAAAAAAAAGTAAATATTTAAAAATATATTTAATAAAAAAATAAAGTTATAAATTAAAAATTTTAAATTTAAAAATATAATAATTATAAAAAATTTTTATATAAATATTACTTTTAAAGCTTATTTATAAAAATTAAAAGTATAATATTATAAGTTTAATTATATATTATATTTTAAAATATTTAAAAAAAGTATAGTTTTATAAATACTTATTAAAAAATATAATTTAATATTTTTTAAATATAAACTACTTTTTATTTATTTATTTTTAATACTTTTTATAATTAAGCTTTATAAATTTTAATAATTATAAAGTATAATTAAAATAATACTGCTTTTAATATTTAAAAAATAAAAAGAAAAATAATATATATTTTACTTTTTAATAAATTATATATTTTTTAAAATAAATTTAAAATATATTTAATATTTTAAATTTAAATATTTAAAAAAAAATACTTTAAAAAAACTTATTAATATTATAAAAAAAGTATAAATTAATAATATAATATAAATTAATTATAAATATTATTTAAAAGTATATATAATAAAAATTATATTTAAAGCTTATTTAAATTACTTTTTATTAAAACTTTTTTAAAATTTTTTTTAAAATTTATTTAATTTTAAAAAAGCTTTAAATTTTATAAAATAAACGCTTATTATTAAAAATAAATAAAATAAAAAACTATTTATTTACTTTTTAATATAAAAAATAAAAAACTAAGTTTTACTATTATTATAAAACTTTAAAGCTTAAATTTATTAATACTTTAAACTTATAATTTATATAATATACTTAAATAATAATATATTATTATTTAGCTAATAAACTAAAACTAATTATATAATATAAGCTAAAAGCTTAAAAATTAAGCTTAAAATATTATTAATAAATACTTATAAACTTAATAAAGGCTTAAAAAAAACTAATTATAAATTTATTAAGTAATTTATTATTATAAGCTATAAAGTAAACTTATTATTATACTTATAATTAAAAGCTATAAAAATAACTTACTAAATATATACTATTTTACTATATTAAATAAAAAACTAAAAATTCTTAATAAAAATATTTAAAAAGTAATTTACTTAATATTTTTATTAATATAAATTAGTAATTATAAAAAAATTTACTATAAATTTTTACCCTAACTAAAAAAGTATTTATACTTATAGCTATTAAGCTTATATACTTAATAAAAATAAAGTATAAAAAATAAATAAGTATTTATTTAAAATATAAAAGTATACTTATATAAAATACTTTATAAATTACTATATATTTAATTTATATAAAATTTAAATTTTAATACTTAATAAAGTATAAATTATATATAATATATACTTTAATAA
>NW_026517193.1:0-1482 GCF_026229845.1 Diaporthe amygdali
CGTCGGTACTTTCCAAGACGCAGGGCCGCTCGAAAACGACCCATTGATCTCGGCACTGTCTGAAGCGGCGGTCATGTATCCACACGTGGAAGAGCCCAACTTTGTCGTCTCACTCGGCACAGGAGAGCCTGCAGAGGACGATGCGCCCTCGACGGTAGATGCGCCTGACATGTGGAAGAATGGAACGCTACCTAGACTTTTCCGACTTTTTTGGGAGAAGATGCGCGACGACAAAATGCGTCAGGTATTCCAAGGTAGTAGCCGCTATCATCGGCTCAATGTCCGTTTCGATGATAAGGAGCCAAGGCTGGATGACATACAGAGCATCGAAGCAGTCAAATTGAATGCTCAGAATGACCAGTGCCTATCTGCGGCGATCGACAGGGTAGCTCATTGCATTACAGCCTCACTATTCTTCTTCGAGCTGGAGGCAGCGCCTGAGTCATTTGAGGGTGGCTACATTGCTGTCGGCCATATATCCTGTTCTGTGAGGTACGGTGACCCGGCGCTGGGCGCTCTGTGCGCCCGACTGTCCCGAAGCTCAGCTCAGTTCCTTCTCGATGGGTGCCCTGTTGGGAACGCAAATGATACGGCTTGTTTCACCGAGGACGGGAACTTCCGGATGCGCGTTGAATTAAAAACAGCGGGGGACTTTTCAGTGTCTCTCAAGCAAGAGGGCCAAGAGCCGTATGACATTAGCGGCTCCCCCTTCTCGGTCGAAAGACTGATAGCCGCGCAGGGGTTCAAGGCTGCTTTTGGCAGGCCGGAGTGCAAGAGAAAACGTGTAGATGATGCGACGAGTCAGAAGAACAAAGCCCGGCGTTTTCGGTGAGAGAGTCGAGTTAGGGGCCATGATTGGATGTGATTTATTCTCGACTGGCCGAAGCGTTATGTATTATGTGTTCTTTGTGCAACGAGCGCCATATATCAATGCGTTCACGTAGCAGAATTTCAAAATCGCTTCTGTGCAAAACTGTGAGATTGTGCGTTTTCTCGTAAAACATCTCAGATTGGCCCTCGCCTTTTTCATTTTCTCGTGGCCCTCTACAGCTGAAGTCACGAAGGCTACACTCACGCGGGCTCGTCCGGGCTCCAGATTGGTGCCATTGGTGATGATGCAGTGGCTGTGAAAGCTGCTCAAGCGAGAAGACGCCAACCACGAATGGCGCCTATCGACGGACGCCCCGCAGTAGCAGTAGTAGAGGTATTCATTCGCGGATCTTGACGGCGATACAATTGTGCATTTTTCGGTCCTATCCGTCATCACCACGCATCATTCGCATTTAAAGGGGATGTAATAATCACATCGACATCATCAGACACAACAGCAACAAGCTACGAGATCATCCCTCTTGACAGTGTGTCCTCGCCTCTGTTCCGTAAAAGAAGACCACCAAAGCGTTGATTCCAAGCTTGGTAAGCTCAAGCTGAAGACAGGAAGCACGAATGCGGTCACGGAAGAGAAGTAAAAGCTGGCCATCA
>NW_026517194.1:0-1445 GCF_026229845.1 Diaporthe amygdali
CGGTCTGTCTTATACGCACTTGCAAACACACGACCGCTCCTCCTCTTGACATCCTCTCCAGGACCCGGCACTAGCATTGCTGGCTTCGTTTCCTCGGGTATCATTTCTGAAGCACACTTGAAAATCCTGCTGATTTCAGCCACGTATCCATCAAGCGCAGTATCTTCATACTTAAAGTGTTCGGGATCTCGCGCTCGGAAAAGCGCCTCCCGCGCCATCTCGCGATCCGGATCCGACGAGCGCAGTCGCTCGATCTCATCCGACTCAAACCCAACCCTCGCTGCTAGGCTCGCCATACCATACCATGCTTTCGGGTCGGGCCTCTGAGGCACAGGTGTGTAGTCATTGTCGTCTTTCTTGGGGCACTCAGGGATCAGTTTGGTCCAATGCCGCCAGGCGTAGAGCCAGACTTGCCGGTATCCAAACTCGAACTGGTCCTCGCCGGAACCGCGTTCCCATCTACAATTGCTCTCCCCTTCCCCCACCTGGAGTGGCCATTGCTGGTGGGGCAGCCCACGACCAGTGAAGATGTGCCACATTGCCTCTCGGGTCGATAGCTTAGAAGGCCCGAAGAGCTGTCGCATCGTCTTAGCGGAGGGGCTTAGGTATTTGATGTCCTCGCAAAGGCTGAAAAGGGATGGAATTAGATGGCCAACGGAAGAAAGGCTCTCCCAGATCATGTGGCGGTCTCCACTATGGTTTACATTTGGAAATAGTTTTCCTTCTTGAAACTGCTTCGACAGAAAGGCAAAGTCATGGCTTGAAGACCCTGGCACCCTGAGCTGGACAACGTTGACTGTGTAAGGATCCAGAAGCGACATCAGCCGTATCTTGTTGCAAAGTATCTTGGTCCATGTCTGACGGATATGTCCGAAATAATGCGACACTTCCTATGCTGTCGTTAGTTTGGACTTGGGCTCGCGCGTCTGTACACTGACCTCGGGGCATTTCAGCGGCATTAGGATGTGTGCAATGCGAAACCCAGCAAAGAGCGCGGGCATCACGCGGAGAGAGTCTAGACCCGCTAGTAACGACTCGTGAGAAATGATTTGTTTTAGGTCTTTTCGCTTGTCGGGACCTAGTCGGCCCCACATTCTCTTTTCCGCAAACACTGTTCTGGGGTCTTTGGAAGGCTTGTCGGCATATTGGCGCAACTTCAAAAATATTTCGCCGTCAGAGAAATCCACAGAGTGAGAATATTCCTCGGATGGGCTTTTTCTGAGATCTGGACTAGCATCTATACAGGAGTCAAACCAAGTCAAGGGGGAAGAAAGGCGAATGTACCGCAAATACATACCATCAAGATACAGGTCGACAGTCCACCACCAGTCTCTCCGCGGAAGGAATCTCTGGGCCGCCGCCACTCGATGCAGCCCCTGCAGACACTCGATCGTAACCCCGTCAGGGATCCTCAGCTCGCACGGCAACTTTTTATAGCCCGACAG
>NW_026517195.1:0-1427 GCF_026229845.1 Diaporthe amygdali
AAAGTGCATGGCGCAAGAATACACCAAAGCAAAAGAGTTCTGGCTGGATTACTTCTCCCTGTCTCACTATCCTGACGTTGATGATCGAGGAAGGAGGTTATTGAACAAGCTGGAAGTGGAAGCCAATATTGATTGATTGAAGCGAGCGAGCTTAAGTCTATGGCAGATCTCGTCTCGTCCACCTGACATCGAGGAAATCATTCCAAATTCCGACCTATGGACATTGTGAGGAATGCACGACTTTCATGTGATCAAGAAACTTACATTTAAGTTTTCATGGCCTTCGGCAGCTGCGTACCACAATATTCGCAAACGTCTCGGCCTGAAACGTTGTTTTTGCCGCAATTAGTGTTTGGGCATTTCATCTTGGCTTGTAGGCTCGCTATCACACGTTCTAACGGAATAGACTCAGTCAGCATAAGCGAAGGGGTGTTTTTTTGTGGAACAGACTGCTAACTCTGAGATTTATCTGTTGTGGTTTCCTAGGAACAGGCTGAAGTTAGAGAGTAGCTCAGTCGTGGCCACGAAGCTCTCTTATAGACCAGATGACAGCTGAGGTGAGCAGACATATCCGTCTTATTTGTTCCCACCCTCCTTTTCATGGTCAAGAGAACAAGTTGTCATACATGTGCCAGTCCCATCACGGGATAGTTCTGTTGCTTGTGACTGGGCACAAGATGAGGCTAAGAGCAGAAAGAGATTGACTTGCATTATTCGACGTTGAAAGTGTCTGCGTGCAGTTAAATGCCACAAGCCAGTAATATGCTCCACGCCGCAGGTATCCTCATCCCCTATTCCTAATGAGGATAAAGGGGGACTCAATAAACGGAAATGCTACTCTATGATAGGTCAACTGCATTGGATGCCTGCTAGGAAAGACATGTCCGTGCTGTAAAGCGAATTCTTTAGGCGTTGTCTACGGCACATACCGAGTGGCCGGGTATCCATATTTGCTTCTACCTGCTGGTTGAATGGAACTTTTCTAATCATGCATGGGCGATCTTGTTAGCAATGATGCGGGGAAACATGTTCCTGCACCTGGGCACTTCATGCGAGAAGTTCCCACTAGACGATCATGAAAAGGCCTCAGGCGGCTTCTGAGTCAAGGTGTTCACTTTGTCAAAACGACGCTGGCGCTATTCGTAAAGTCACTCCGCCACAATGGGGCGCACCATGCGAGACATAGGTCGTAATACTTGGCTGTCGTCTGCCTGGCAGCTGCCTGATTAGCGCAAGATAACAGAAAAAAGGCGCACAATATCTGAAAGGCGGCTGGCGAGGGGAGGGGTATCGATGTCACCTTCCGCTTGCGGCAGGCGTTGCAGATGACCTTTAAAGAATCAAGAACCTCTAAAAACCCCTGTCGACCCTTGTTGCCAAGAAGTCTGCCGGACGGAGTTGATGATGCTACCGCCGACCTTGTTGGA
>NW_026517196.1:0-1368 GCF_026229845.1 Diaporthe amygdali
TATATAAAAAAAAAGCTATTATTTATATATATTTATTATATATTTAATAAGTAATTTTAAATATAATTATATTTAATTTCTTTTATTTATAACCCTTTTATTAATTATAAAAACTTTAACTTTTTTATATAATATAATATTTATTTTTTATTTATTTATTTTATTTTAATATTTTATTATTAATAACTTTTATTAATATTATAGTAAATAATAAAATTAAATTTATTTTATTATTAAAAAATAAATTATTAAAATATAGTTTATTCTTTAATATTATATAAAATAGTATTTATTTTAAACGCTATTAAATAAAATAATTTAACCTTTTCTTATAAAAATAATTTATTATTTTTAATAATAAACTAATTTATTTTAATATTTTTATTATATTTTATATTAATAATTATAAATATTTATAATTAAAAATAATTTTTAAGTGCTTTTAGGATAATTTTACTAAATAATTAAAAAATATTTTTAAAAGTATTATATTTAATTATACTTTTAAGCTTAAAAAAACTTTATATATTAAAAGTATTTTTATAAGTTTTAATAAAGAAATTAAATATTTAAAAGCTTTAATAACTATTTTTAAGTTAATAAACTTTTTAATATAGTTAATAATAATTTTTTAAAAGTATTAAAGTTTAAATAAAATTATATTTAGTTATAATTTAAAATTAAAGAAAAATAAAAATTTAGCTGTTAATAATTATTTTAATATAAAGAATTATTTTAATATAGATAATTTTAATTTGAATAAACTTAATTAAAAAAAGAAAAAAAAAAAGAAGAAGAAAAAAAAGATAATAAAGCTTATTAATAAAAAGTTTTTTAAGAATAAGTTTAAAAAAAAGAAAAAAAAGATTAATAGTAATTTTAATAATAAATTATTTTTTTTTTTTTAATTTTAAAATAAATAAGAATAAAAAGAAAAAAAGGGATAA
Source organism: Diaporthe amygdali (assembly GCF_026229845.1). NCBI lineage: Eukaryota > Fungi > Ascomycota > Sordariomycetes > Diaporthales > Diaporthaceae > Diaporthe > Diaporthe amygdali. The sequence goes on from NW_026517196.1 coordinate 948, forward strand.
AAAAAAAAAAAAAAAAGAGGATAAGGATAAAAAGAAAAAGGAAAAGGAGTAGAAGAAAAAAAAAAAGAAAAATAATAAATTTAGTAATAGTAATAATTTTTTATTGCTATTAAATAGTAATAATAATTTTTTAAATAATAATAATTATAATAATTTTTTTTTTTTTAATAATTTTATTAAATTTATAAATATATTTAAAAGTTTTAATTTTTATTTAATACTTTTATTAGCTTTAATTGCTAATAAACTATTAAATTTTATTATAATAGTAAATTTTAATAAAATTTATTAAAATAATAAGATATATATTAAATAGCTATATAATATTTTTAATAATAAAGTTTTAATTTTTTTTAATATTTATAAAAATTTAAAAATTAAGCTTAATTAATTTAAAATAGCTTTTTTATTTATATTTAAA
>NW_026517197.1:0-1297 GCF_026229845.1 Diaporthe amygdali
CTGACTGGCTTCAATTTCCCGCGAGCTGCTGGGCTTTGCACGCGCTATGCGACACAGATTACATGTTACCGAGCGCCTCAGCAGAGCGTGTCCATTTCAATAATTCCGCGGCCCAATGCTGATGAGAATCTGAAAAAGCGACTTCGCCACTTCGGACACCGATTCAATGCAGAACTTGATCAAGACAAGCTCGCTCAGACCTTCCAAGAGGCTGACCTCGCGATGGGCATTCGCAAGAGTAAAGGGGATAATGGCAATGACCTGATCGCGTTTAGCGAAGACATCCTAAAGATCGAAATATGCGGGCCTGATGTAAGTGCTCAACTTGAGCTCTTATTACAGGGCTAATCGGTTGCTAGCAAAATCATCTCACAGTCATCGATGTTCCCGGTATATTTCGTGTTCCAACCCCAGGTGAGATTTTATGCGCAGACTCAGGGTGCATAACTACGGACTGAACTTGTCACAAGGTTTTACCACTGAAAACGATGCCATGATGGTCCAGAGTATGGTGAAGGCGTACATGGATAATCGCAGAACTATGTAAGCCACTTCGCCTGAATTTTAGCTGCAGACATCTTACTGAAATGGCCTGCAGCATTCTTGCAGTCTTGCCCTGTAACGTGGACATTCAGACCCAAGAGGTCATCAAGCTTGCCAAGACGGCCGACCCAGACGGAATTAGGACCATGGGTGTCCTGACCAAACCGGATCTCGCTTTCGAGAAGACCACTCAGGAGGCCGTCATTGAACTGGTCAATGGAAAGCACGACTTCCTGAAGCTCGGCTATTTCGTAGTCAAGAATCGAGGCGCAGATGACAATGTTTCCACGATTTCAGCACGTCTAGACGAGGAGAAGGTCTTTTTCACGGATCCCGCTTGGGTGACTGTTCAGAACCGATGCGGTATTGACCCCTTGAGAGTTTGTCTGCGAGAGCTCCTTATGGATATTTCCAAAGAAGAATTTCCACAGGTCAAATCTGAGGTCAAAAAGCGACTCTGTCAGAAAAATGAAATACTACATAAGATGGGACCCTCAAGACCTGATCATACATCACAGAGGTTGTATTTGAGCAAACTGGCTTCAAAATTTCAGATGATCACCTTATCGGCCCTGGACGGACATTATATGAGGGACGAAATTTTCAGGAATGAGCCTAATCTCAAGTTGGCAACGAGGATGGTGAAATTGAACGAGACTTTTGCCGACATCTTCTGGCAGAAGGGTCATAAGCGCGCTTTTGGACCAGCACAGAATGACGAAGGAGAGAGGTCGCTCAGCCGCAGCACCGATGA
>NW_026517198.1:0-1280 GCF_026229845.1 Diaporthe amygdali
TCACCACCTTGAACGTTCCCTGAACATAAACCCGCTCACTAGGTTTATCAGCCAGGAACCAGCTGTGATCGTCACACTATTATATCTTTTACTTTATTTAATACAGGCAGAATAATAGGAAATACCCTTTATTATCTAATAAAACTACCCCTTTACAGAATAAAACAAATAAGGTATAACTTTAAAGCTTAACAACTTAATAAATATAAATAGTTAATTATATTAATCTAATTTTTTAAAATGCGATTTCTTTATATACAATAATATAATTATTAGCGGAATAAATACAATAAATATACAAAAGAAAATAGAAGAGAAAAAAACTTACTTAGGTTTTTTAAGGACAAAGAAGTAATAGAAAAGGGAAATAATATTATAAACGTAATAGGAATAGAACTAGGGGAGCACTGTTAATTCCCTAAAAGCACAGATAAACCCTATAGGCTAATAAGGCAAACCTAAAAAAATTCGCTATATAATAAAAGTAAGTTATATAATAAAGTAAAAGAATAACTAAAATAACTAAAGCAACGCTTTACTCTAAATAATTTAAATAATTTAATACTCTTATTACTCTAAATAAGCAATACTCTAAGTAAGCCGCCTAAAGCAATACTCCTATTGCTCCAGCTAAAAAAATAAACTATATAAATTACACTTATTACTAATAAATAGCATTAGCTTAAAACAGCTTTTTAGCAGTTAATCTAAATATTTACTTAAAATAACTATTAAGCTTTCAATCTACTATTATTACATATTGCTTAAAATATCACTACCTTAAACATTCCCTAAATATAAACCCGCTTACTAGGTTTATTAGCTAGGAACTAGCTGTAATTGTTATAAGTTAATAAATTATAATTTTAATTACTTATTTTTAAATTAATTAAACTTTAAACTTAATATACTTATTAATTTAAATATTTTTTTTAAAATTAAAAATTTTTATATTTAATTATTTATATTTTTTTTTTAAAAAATATTATTTTAATAAAATTTATATTTTTTAATATTAAATATACTTATTTTTAAGTTTTAACTTTTTTATATACTAAATAAATTAATTATATTAAATAGTATACTTTTAAAATTACTTTTTTAAAATTAATTAAAATTATTTAAAGCTTTTTTTATAGTTTATAAATTTAAATTTATAATATATATAAATTTTTTAATTTTATTAATTATTTTAATTATAAGTATAAGTTTATTAAGCTTTATTTTTATTAATATATTAAGTATTTTATTTTTTAAGTTTTTATAAAAAATTTATTTAT
>NW_026517199.1:0-1276 GCF_026229845.1 Diaporthe amygdali
AAGCAAACAAGGCCACGAACGCGGCCGTAGCAAGCGCCTGCCACCAGCCGGCCACCCCATTCAAGTGCCTCGGGCCACCTGAAGTATTTGGCGGCTGTGAGCCGCCACTGGCCGTGGTGCCGTTGGGCAGGGTTCCGTTGATAAGGATAGTTTCGGTACCATCGACGTCACCAATGCAGACCACGCTGCGGTTGAGGGAGCTGTAGCTCCCGTTGCCGATGATGCTCAGGATATAGGCTTGGTCGTTATTGTCGTCACAGCCGCATACCTGGTAGGGTTCACAGCCGCAGATTGCCGGCTTGACTTCATCGCGGTCCGATGTCTGGTTGTGGTAGTTCCACGGGTAGTCGTACGGATACAAGTACGGTGCATGTTGCCATACGCCCGGCCAGAAGGCCACACTCACGAGCACAAATGGGACAATTCCACCGCTCGAGCGCGAGCCCGCGCGGTAGGGGACCGTTGTTCCGCCGCCGTAGAAGCGCCCGCCGCCGTATGCAGGCGCCACACCTGAGCCGGTTGTTGTTCTACCGCCGGAAGACGAGGACGGGGACGAGGACGAGGCACCGCGACCACTACCAAACATAATTGATTTAGTTGATTTTCGATATTTGAAGGCTTCTTATCGCCTTGCCATGGATGAAACCTTCTTTGCCTTATCATGGAGATCGTCGGTCGAGTCGGCTAGCTTACCCTGATGAGCCACTTGAGGACCCTGACTTGGAGGACGAAGTGCTTCCTCCCCTTCCGTGTGAGCCGCCGCCGCCGCGGCGCTTCCACATATCGGCGTCGATTGCTGCATCAAAATGATGATGGTCGAGGTCTGTTAGGTTACCGAAGGATGATAGCAGGCTGGTGCTCTGGGAAACAGCAACAGCCGTCATAGTTGGTTGCAGGGCTGCGCCGGTCGCCATGATCGAACTGAGCTTCATGATTCTTTTATTGACGGCTTTGGAGATAAAATTTTGATGGCTTGTGATTTATGCACAAAGACTTCAAGTTTGTGGATGGGAAAATTCAGACAAACAAAAGCCGCCGGAAAGCCCTGGGAGGTAGCCTTATATAGCCATCATGTGGATGTGGAATACTGGAACCCTGCTCCTAGCAAGCCAGTCACGCGCTTGAAGTTTACGATGCTAGTATGTATCCTATAGACCGGTCCTGGATGATGATACCATGCTGGAAAGCCAGGCAGCCGGGAGGCCAAAAATCAGCCAGACCTCGAGTACCGCCCGGCCACAGCCTCGACTCGCCACTCTGGCCAGTAATAGCGGAC
>NW_026517200.1:0-1266 GCF_026229845.1 Diaporthe amygdali
CTGTCTCTTCCATAACGCCCTGGATGAGCACACACACATTGTGCGCAGGGACACTGCTTCGGGTGATTCTGACGAATACGATTGTTCATTTCGTTATCTTGAATTCGAAATGCCAGCCTTGTAATTTACAGAACTGGGTCACAGACGGGCGCCACAGGTTTTATACTTCTAACGCTTCTGGCGTCGCGGACAAGAAAAGCAGGCAGCAGTCTGAGCCGGGGATCTACTCCAAAAAGGGAAACAATTAACCGAACTCCTTTCATTGGACTGTTCTAGTTCGAAAAATATGGTGGGAACAGCAAGATTGTAAAGGTACAAACCATGAATCGAGTATTCCAGAATAGAGACAGGCCATTATTGGTCGAAAGTGATGCTCAAATAGGTTTCCAATACTGTTGCAATGGACTCGCCCAAAGCTAGAGGCAATTGGATGCTAGACATGTAACTACTCATAGCGTGCCCTGTGGCGATCGATAGAAGGGTGGCGAGCTTGGTCTTGGCTGATCAAGCTCGCGACTCAAGACATCGGTTTCTCGGAACGGCAATTTGACCCATGATGAATGTTCACAATTGACTAGATTTCACTAGCACTGTAGAGATCTCGTTTTATTAGTTGCCAGGATAATCGTCTTGTTGTGCATTGACTTTCGCGTTGCACATCCAATCATGTTGTAGTGGGGTCACCAAGGCTCCTTGAATCGCTTGGTTCTAGCTGTGCCGCCTTTCCCGCAATCTTTCTGTGGAGACTGATGGGGTTTACAGTAGTGAATGATCCGGAGCTCATCACCTGGACCATCATGTTCGTACAGGAAGACTCCTTTCAATTGCAATGAACCAATCACGCGTTTTCACGTAGATGGTTGGACGGAGAATTCCCCGGCACCGTCTCGTTCTAAACCTGTCACTGATTGGGCAAGTACTATCCAAAGTCAGGACGGAGGGGTATATCACACAGAGATCCTGCTAGTGATTGAGGTTCTTCGGGTCTTGGTTTGAACCTCACGATAATATCTAAATTTTAGTCTCTTATTCTCGCCTCATTCCTTTGCCAATGGTATTCTAATTCCTACATGTCCTCGTTGGTGGTCTCACTGGATCATCCGGATCAGGAATGTGTTCCCCGACGCTGGTCACATCATCTGCAAAATATGCCGGTGGATCACCAACCTGCAGTATACACATTACAAGGCCATCGTGTGAAGTCATGCGCGTTCGCCTAATACTACGCTGCGTTCTTGGTGCCTAGTGACTGTTGGTGATGGATTG
>NW_026517201.1:0-1238 GCF_026229845.1 Diaporthe amygdali
TTTTCCTGCAATCAACCCTTGAATACGGTTACTGTACGGACCCGCAATCTCGGCAGAAACGAATTTCGTTAGATCCGCCACTCACGACAATTTGTAACTCAGGATTTCGAATCAACGGTCAGAGAACATACGAGCAGGCCTGTTCAACTAGAACACCAATGAAAATGCGTATCGTAAAATTTTAGCAAATGTGGGTGCTTCGTTGCATGATTGGTCGGACCAAAGGACTCGCTCGATTGGAGGGTCTTGCCTTAACATTTCAACTTTTAGAGCTCCTACGCCACACTTCCGCCCATGCATTGCCTTTCCACTAGCTGTCCCATCAGCAGATGAATCGGAATTAAACAGACACTACGCTGCCTCCGTTGATCTATTGCCTGATTCTTATTGGCTCGATCAGATCTTGGGACGAATCATAGACTGGCGGTAAGGAGTTGCATGAAATGAAATCCAGTCGGTGGTCAGTGTGGGAATAAAGGAAGTCGCCGTAGAGAGCAGTCGCCCTGCAGATGTTCGACAACAATGCTAAAAATAAGTGCCTTATACAGTACCGAATTGCACAAACGGCATAGCCTTCCCGGCAGCCATTAAAGTCATTCTCGGGACTACAGTACTGTATAGTGAGCGGTCGTACTGTAGATTACCGAAAATCAACAAAATTCAGATGCTGCGCTGCGCTGCCAATCGCAAGGAGGTACCGGCCCACTCGCTGCTCGCCATATACTATTTAACTACCTTGCAGTCCGTCACCTATAACCACGACTTCTCAGTGCAGCACGGGTGCCAAAATGTCCTCGAGCAGTGACCCCGTCATGCTCAACGTCTTTATGTCGCCGCCATATTCACCGTCATCACCCGACTGCTCTCCAATGGACACCACCTCCACAATGGCGCCTGGTATGCTGGACCGACATTTCCCGATGACGCCGTTCCCATGTTTCAACTCGTCGATGCCTGCTGAATGGACTGACTCGGACCAGCTGTCACAAGGAATAGACGCATATGATTTCGCCTGTTATCTTGAGCTCCTTTCGCCCCTGGCAATGTTCTTGCATGGCGATTCCCAAAAGTGCGAGGTGTCAGAGTGGGAGCCACCCCCGGACGCTAGCTTCATAGCCGTCGGTGGGACATCAGGACCCGAAAACGCACCAGTGACCACAAAACTCAGTATTCTTACGAACCCTGACGGAAGTATCGACCGAAAGGTTGTAGAGGACAGTACTCAGCAAGACCCGTCG
>NW_026517202.1:0-1195 GCF_026229845.1 Diaporthe amygdali
CAGAATGCGCGGGGCCTCGGTGGAATCTGAGGGGTTTGAACTCCAACGGCGGATGGTGATTTCGAAATCTTTGAGTGAGAGACACCAGTCAGGAAGATCCTCTGATAATCAGCGGGCGTTGTTTTAATGTTTGAAGCGGTCAGGGTTGCTGTAAAGTCACTTGTGGAAATTATCGCAGCTCAGCTCCTGAGATTCTCAATCGGATTCTCATTGTGTTCAATATCTATCTTGGCTTTGCATATATACAACCATGTCATACGCCAGGCCCAGCTGATCCTTCACAAGTTCCTGTACCGCCTCCTTATCCATGATACCCTTGCGACGGCGTAGCCCGTGTAGAACGATGTGAATCAATTCCCTGGTAGCGTCCACGGTACCGTTGTAAACCTTCGCTTGTGATTTGCGACGTCCGTAAATGTGTGTGAGAAGTTTAGGTCTACAGGCATGGCAGGAGGATGAGAGGGCTTTCATAGCTGAGGCGATGTATCCTGTCCTACCAGAACCCAGCATTGTATTGTTGGTAATATTGGGCCGGAAGGTAAAGATTCTGAGATAAGCACTGTTTTAGAGAGTCAGGCATGTATGAATATCTTTCCATTCGTCTTTGAAATTTGTCACGGGTAGCGGCTGTGTTGGCTTTCTTCGCCGTCAGAAGCCTCAGTCAAGCGACTTCCGCGTTCAAAGAGACTTAAGCGCATCCTGCGTTTGACGATATTCAATTTCCGCGGTTGTGGCAAAGACAAGACCTCACTCAACATGTTAATTAAAAAGCCACCTGCATTCTCAAATTCCAAAACGTAGACACGGTCCCCGCAGCAGCGACGCGTCTTTCATAAATCAGAGTAAAAAACGGGGGAAAGCCAGTCTATTGGTACATTGAGATACTGTGCTGCACTTCCATCGTGATTTATTCCTCAGATGAGTGCAGCCGAAATCCATTTGAACAAAAGGCCCATTGCAGGGCCTACGAGCCAGGATGAGGATCGGCTACGCCTGAATTTGGCCCACGATGGGTTATACATAAGCCCCGTCTCATGAATATACGGCCTTACATGGACTGTTACGTTTATTATTGCTGTATCAGATAGGTTCCAGACACCTTTAGCACTACCGCGTTAACATGTTCTTGTGCCTGTGTATTTGTGGGCTCTGGCCGATCAAAGCCGGAGCCGAACAGATCAGATCGGATGAGGAA
>NW_026517203.1:0-1189 GCF_026229845.1 Diaporthe amygdali
GAACAGGATAGTCAAGATATCTCACCTGCAGCCAGTGGTCTGCGGCGGCGCCGGGCCTCATTTACTGACGCCGATGGGAAATCATGCGTACAGGAGAATCCGGGTTGATGAGCAATCGTACAACCAAGGGCCTTCAGCAATTACTATAGCTCTATGACTAATGTATGGCTTGGTCGCTAGTCCTTACACGGTGTTTTATATTCGACACCTTTCATAAGTCAGAGGAGGAAGCATGACGGTCAAAACACCGCTAGGCTTGTGCAGATTGAGTTTGTTTTGGCAATTATATGAGACGTCTATTTGGCGGTAGACCAGGGCAGGGCGGCAATGTGGATGGTCGCTCATTAACTACATGAGGACGTATTCTTTATTTGAACAATGAACAGATAGACATGTATTTGACCGACCAGGCTGTCCACAGCTCAAGCCCTAGGCTTCGTACTTACTAGCCTCCCGTCGAAGTCATGCATTTCCGAAGTCAAGAATTTCAGGGGGTCCATGCCCAAGCGCTTCTCAAAGCCCACGGCAGGTATACGTGGAGGAGCGATCGCGCTCCCTGGGCTTGAGCATGGCCACAGCAAACAGACTCAGGGCTGTCATGGGCAGACCGGCATAGAGCGGTATTGCCAAATTTGAATACTTTCAGTATGACTTCTCCTTCGAAAAAAGATGACGGAAGACCCAGAACTGCGTGGTAGATGTCATGGCATTCCCAGTACCTCTGTATCACTTAGGCACACTCTGCTTTGTCAATGTACCTGACTTTAGCCCTGACGTCTGAGGACAAGGAGTAGCGCTCGCGGAAATCTCAGCAAGTATGGCCAACGGTAGTTTCTGGGAACGAGCGTAAGATATCGGTGGGCATAGTATTTGATGTACTTCGAGGTCGGTCTCGAAGTATACGGCGGCTGTTCTCGCGAGCATGGAGTTCCGATTGGCATAAGGGTGCTGAGGATGTTGGCGTGGTGTCAACGCGCATTAGTAATAAGCTGCAGTCACACTTCGCAAGCGTATTGCGAGCTGGTCTCTTGCCGCCCTGAGCATTTGCGCCAATGCGAGGTTCGATTTCGTGGTCTTTGACAATCGCTCCGTTCAGCATCACTGCACGCAATTCCCAGCCCATGCAGATACTGCAGCACCGTAAGAAGGCGCTGGATACGGCTTACAGGGTATGATTTATTACCCAAGG
>NW_026517204.1:0-1112 GCF_026229845.1 Diaporthe amygdali
AGACGGACATCGTCATTAAATATAATGTTTTTATACCGACCGTCGAGAGGTCAACGTATACGGGGCTCGTACTGTGAGAGTACACATGGATCGAAAACCTACAGACTTGGATGCACCGCTCGACCCAACTTTACAGAGATTTGATCTTGCGCCTTTGCATATCATACGTGTTCAACCAAGCCCCAAGTATTCACGAAATGCTGCATTTTGTGGTAACGGAGGCGCGTGAGCCTCTTCAGACACTTGGTCTTCCATTGCCCGGAAGGATGATTGGTATGTTTATCTATGAGGAAAATAACCTTGCAGCTAACGACTGTAGACTGTATCGATCGACATCGACAGGAGGCTGTGCAACGCATCATCGACAAATATCACGGCCTTACCCAATACTTCACGGTTCGAAATTGCTGCTCATTTGAGTGTAATTCGATTCTGCTAGGAAGTCTTCTCACGGCGATGGTTGAGCAAGGCCTCTACTTCCCAATGCCGGCACGGCCATTTCATGGCTATAGTGTGGCAGAGCTCATAAGTGGCGTCCGTAAGATTAAATCGCCCACCTGGTCAAAAGTCGGTAGCAAATCGCGCAAGAAAGTCGCACCCGCCCATTCTTGCAGTCTCAATGGATTCTTCGAACCTGTCATCAAGCAGGTGGAAGGTGCCGAAACACCGGCTGGCACCAGGGAGGGCTGGGCACATACTTCAGTGGGGAAAAGACAGACACATAGTAGGCGGATGTGAGTGTTCTTGCCAATACTGAAACCCGGCGATCCAGCAAACTGTTCTGGCTTGCTCGGCGTTATGTATGTCGGGCTCCGCAACTTCGACGGTACATATTTCGGAGATGTGGCCGATCTCGACACAGCGTCCGAGGCGTTCTCCAAGCAGTGCATCAAAGGCAGCACTCCGCTCTTTGATGACTGATGTGCTGGACTGGTTTGCGAGGTTCAGCGACAGTCTGTCAACTTTCGCGGAAGTCTACAAGCCCAGTCCCGTGCGCCAGCGAATACCATTAGCGAGACCTAATGAGCCGATCGACGGCTCTATCGCGAAACGCAAGATGGATGTCGGAGTCGTGAACGACTCGAAAGCCAAGAAAAACTCCAGATGGCCTC
>NW_026517205.1:0-1106 GCF_026229845.1 Diaporthe amygdali
TGAGAAGTGGTCGACTCTCAAAAACATTCTCGACTTAAGGACTCATCCGGCCAACACCACCGCCACAGACGTCTGACAGACTTATGGACTACACCGTTGGAATGCTCGCGATGAGCTCTATCGAATGGTATATGTTTCATGCGCGTGGCACTGCTGGCAAGCTCAAACTTACCCTAGACTTTTTTTATAACTCGAATATCTCGACGGCGACGACCATCCGGGACAAGCAGAACATACCAGCAGGACGGGCTCGGCGAGCTCTATCGAACGGTACCGGCCTCGACGTGGCCAGGCGAAAACTGAGAAAGTCGACTTTTCACCTGGTATGGCGTGCAAAAAAGCTAGGGTAAGTTGACTTGCCGCGGAGGCGGGCGCGACTCATCGTCGAATATCTCGACGACGACGACGACCCAGGCCAGGCGGGCACCACCGGCAGATAGCCCTTGGAATTCTCTATCGACTGGTATGTGTTTCACCCGCGGCAAAAAATCACCGCCGGCGTGGTGGCCGGACATGTCGAAAAGGCTAGGGTAAGTTTGTCCGGGTGCCAAGAAAGGCTAGGGTAAGTTTGCTCTGGTGCGGAAACACTCGGCCGCATCTCGACGACGGCGGCCTCCATGGGCAAGCGGACCATACCATTCTGACGGGCTCGTCGAGACCTGTCGAATGGTGCCGGTCTTGTCGCCGTGGGACTTGAACTGACAAAGCCGAGTTTCGCGGTCATGGGCGCGCCAAGAGGTCTAGGGTAAGTTGACTTGGTGACGGGATGTCAAAAAGTCTAGGGTAAGTTAACCTGGTGCGGCGGTCTGACTTGGGAGTTCGTGCGGCCCAGAAGGCTAGGGTAAGTCCGCCCGACACACACCTCGGGCCTGGGAGGCGCCAGGGCCGCGAGGGCTAGGGTAAGTTGCTCCCTCCTCGTCTGGATCCTGGCCGGAAGCCCAGCACGCGACACACGCGCAAAAAGAGCCCCCCTAAGATCAGGAGCGCCAGCACGGCCGCCTTCGGAAATCACGAGTGGACTTACCCTACCGCGGGAAAGGCTAGGGTAAGTTGGATCACACAAGGGGGAAGTCAAGGGTAAGTCCGCTCGTGCGGCCGGCCGGGCC
>NW_026517206.1:0-1104 GCF_026229845.1 Diaporthe amygdali
CTGACGACGAGATACCTTTCACCGCCCAATGCGCAGCATACGTACCATATACAGTACCATCAAGGGATCATTTCGATTGGACTGCCGCTTCAACTAGAGGAGTACTGAGATGGGCGACCCGACGGTGCATAGATGTGGCACATCAGACTGGACCTATTACATTTTTCTAACTAGTACTGTAGTCAAAGGCTGCGAGAAGAGTATGGGAAAAGAAATACATGTACAGAAGCTAAGTCTCAAAATGCCTTACAGCAACATCTACACTCGTATTTTTGTATGAAAACCCTGAACCATTGGCCCGGAGCTAATCGTCAGGATGTCCAATGGAAGAGCGAACAACCTTGATTGTATCTCCAGCCAATCAGATTGCAATTACAAATTCATAGCGAAGACTCTCGCGCCCATTTCTAAGGGGACATGGGCGATGCGACGGTACTGTACTGTACCTCTGGTCCATATTAGGGAAGAGTGCTTTTGTCCCACCTCTCTGGCGGTACAGTAAATAGCCCAATCTTTGTGGCCCACTTTGGCATTCAATCGACTTGAAGATCCACGAACAATCCAGTGAAATCGCACACTTTGCTCGTGATTTGCCATTGGCTGTGCTGTTGACGGCCAATCAAACAAGAGGGCTTGGCACATCCTTGGCAGCACAGCGTAGTCGAGCATTAATACTAAATCGGTATGTTTAGTATCATAGGGTTTTACTCTGGAGCCAATACTGATATAAACCCCACGTCGTTCTGTGATGTGATGGACTTTCAAGCCATGTTCAACTTCCTGATCGCCCGCTACACTTGTGTATGCATTTATTGGAGTATGGGCAAGCGCAAGTTAGCTGCGCGCGCTTTCCACCCTCGCTTCCCTCTGATCAAACCAGGAAACAAGTATGGATCATTCCCCTCTTGGTCATTGGAGTCATAGGAGCCTCGGCAACTCTCACCTTCTGTGTCACGCGGAGGTTCAGAGACACCTTTCGACGTGGAGCTTGGACCAACAGAATGCATGCATCGCCAAGGTTTTCAATCAGAATGCGCGGGGCCTCGGTGGAATCTGAGGGGTTTGAACTCCAACGGCGGATGGTGATTTCGAAATCTTTGAGTG
>NW_026517207.1:0-1102 GCF_026229845.1 Diaporthe amygdali
ACATGTTCTTGTGCCTGTGTATTTGTGGGCTCTGGCCGATCAAAGCCGGAGCCGAACAGATCAGATCGGATGAGGAAATGAATGACCCCCGGATTATTCCATCGACAGAAACTTGCTCTCCTTCCATCAGGACAGCCAAGCTTGTCCGAATGTTTAAGCCAAGCCGACGAGTGTTCGACAGATCTCTGGCACCATCTCCAGACGAGGAAGAAATATGTCGAGCCGGCCAGGAGTGAGACGCGAGGTTGTAACTTCCGTCAGGCGCATGGGGGAGCACAGATTCCCAACGCGGTCAAAGGATTTCCAATGGTCGATGTCTCTGGTTCACAAGTTGGTTTAAGCATCAACCATAGTGGCGAGAATCCTCGAGGAAATTGAACACCAGCCCTCGGCTATCGTGCAAGCTACTTCCTACCCCAATTGCGACCCGCACCTGACTATCTGAAATTACCTTGAGCGGTTGAACGGGACAGAGAAAGGTATTGTGAGGTTGACGAGAATGCCGTGGCAACCATATGGGTTGTGTTCTTTACCCAGATCTAATAGAGTCTCTCCTTCGTTGAGACGACGACACAATATCTATTGCCCCAGATGGAGTCTCAAAAGGAATAGGGGGTTGCAATCGGCAGAACCGTCGGCTTTGCTTTCTAAGATAGACGTTGAGATGATGATTTATCCGACATGCACAAGATAGTAAATGTAGATGATTACCTGTCACTCTTGCCGCTGTCGCCTTGTCTGAGATACTGTTGTGCCAAGACCTATACAGCTGGTCTACCACATGGAGAACCCTTCGCGTCAAAGTGGACGACAGTAGTGGGATTGATCGCGGAAGAACTAGGCCACCCGCCATCCTCTTTGTTACCTTTGAACAAATGGCTTGAGCTGGCGACGCAGCAAGACCCCAAGCAATCCGACTCACGCAGCACCTTCTTGCTGCAATGCGTCAAGGATCACTTTGAGCATATGTCTGCCGGGGGTGTAGTGCTGGACACCCGCAAAGCTCAGGAGGCATCCCTGAGCTTGAAGACAATTAGCAAAGTTCCCGGGGGCACGATAACAAAATATGTGCAGAGGTGGAAAGACGATCCTGTCTGGCGTG
>NW_026517208.1:0-1102 GCF_026229845.1 Diaporthe amygdali
AGGTATAACAGATGGCGGTTGGGCGTTCCGAAGATAGCATGTGCGCCAAAGTGAAGCCCGCACATCCAATTTCGGTCCTTGCGGGGACGTCGCTGACTAGAAAAGAACACTAAGATTTGGAACGTGCGCACAAGCGATTTGTCTTGGACCGCAACACGAGCGAGTGACGTCCACGTGCTGAAATCACGCCCATTAATGTCCACCCCATGCTCCACGAGTCGCCGGAAGAACTTTCTCTGTGTTCTTCTCAGGCCTCTGAGATTAGGAATAAGGTTCGACCGGGGTATTTTTCTGATGGCTCAGCAGCGACGTGCGATGTGGAGGTATATATGACTCACTTGACAAGAGACTGTACCTATTTGCGCCTACGCGTTGTGCTTGTCTATACTTCGTTCCTGTCATCAAAACACGGCGAAGCTGAAGTGGCCTGAAGAAGACCTGCCCGGCCTTGTTTTCAGCGTCATACTTCTTTATATTGATTACTGCCCTACTCTTTCTGACTAGTACGTCCATCACCTTGTTCGTGGCCTGAAGGCCGTACCTTATCTAGCGTACGAGAGGCTTCGATTGAATGTGCAGTTGACTTGCGCTGGATTTGAGCAGAAGAAGCCTCCTTGTGAGGCCACTCATACGTGAACGGAGGAACCAACAATCAGGTCCAAATGCCCCTCAGACCCCTGTGTTTCATCCCATCTTGGATATGAAGGAAGTCCTCTAAAAAGCGTCTAAAAATATGGTAATATTTTGGCTTCTATAGAAATACATTGCAATGGGTCCAAAAAGACGGTCAAATCGTAACGAGCCCAGCTCCAGCCCGTATGGCAATTTCTTCTTCTCGTTGTTGGGATACCGGAGAAGAACGTCATAGACAGGTCTTGGTTAGTTCCATATTTAGCCTTCACCGTCTGAAAGGGCCCAAAAGAGGTTGACTATAGTAGATGGCTGAAAAAAGCGCGGCTTTACTTCTTCGGAGCATATTAAGTTTTCCAGATCTGGTCCTGAAAGTCCTCAATACGGTACACAAGTTGAGAATTAACATATAATGGCGACAAAACACTAAAAGTAGAAGCACCAGCAGCCAGACACTTACATAGCTCGGAAC
>NW_026517209.1:0-1094 GCF_026229845.1 Diaporthe amygdali
ATCAGTGTGCGTATTATCATATGAGACTGCGGTGAAACAGACTGGGGCGCTGGGTGATTGCTGCTCACGATGAGAGGTGAACTAAACGTTTATATCATGCCATACTGTGCTCTGATAATTGGGCGCCGAGCCGAGACTCATTCATTTTGAACGAGTCTCGGCCGGGTGTTATGATTGGTTGACATACTAGCTGCTCCTTAAGCCGAGCTCACTGGGCTATAAGGCCCACCCTTTAAGGGTCATGGAGGATTTGTAGCAGAAACATAGAGAATATCCATTTTCCAAGCCTTCATCATGTGAGAGACGAAAGACTTCCTCAGTATTGCTTCTCGATACGTGGTTGAGTTGATCATGCTGCTCAAGTCAACATGCATCAGCAGGCTGTAGTCACCTAAAAGTGCGCTTTGCTTGGATAACACATGCAGATTCACGGACCGTTTCATTGGCGAGGGTCATATTCGCAGAACCATTTGCAATTCCTATCCGGGTCGATCTGGGGATGTGGTCACGGAAATCCCAGCACTTTGAAGTTACACCCCTCTCTAAATCTTTGGTAGTGTCTGACTGGTCACCAAAATGGTGCCTGCTGGTCCAGGTTCGCGCTCTTGTGATGAGCGGAACTTAATTCTGCCTTGTGGGGCATGGTCCTGGTGGATTTCGTCGCGTTAGGGGCAGCTTACCCCTACGTATTGTTCTCTGCCTGGGATGGCGTAGCGGCTGCCACGGCCGGCACACGAATTCGATGCCTCCTTTCAATCGCCGGCGTGAGTGATGCCAGCACCCAATAACAGGTTGGACAACTTTCACAGCTTTTGTTACAGTACATGCAGACAGCCGTCTTCACCAAGATCGTGAATGTCATGTCGATACTTGTGCCGATTGGTTGTTGAAAACCCCAGAATTTGAGTGCAGCCGCCCCTTGCAAGTCGGAACCTGCATCTCTCAATATCCGTCCCCCCCCCCCCCGTCCGCGCAAGCCACGGCATGGATTACACTCCATTTTCAGCCGGTATGAAACCTTGGGTAATAAATCATACCCTGTAAGCCGTATCCAGCGCCTTCTTACGGTGCTGCAGTATCTGCATGGGCTGGGA
>NW_026517210.1:0-1069 GCF_026229845.1 Diaporthe amygdali
GATTCTTCATTCACAGAGGTACACTTCCTTGGCTGTAAACAGTACCTACGGGCAGGAATGTGGCTAAATCGATCGCTTGGATGTTGGAGATTGGTCAGTCCTGTCAAACCAATAGAAACTCGACCTTGGTCAAAAGAGCCAATTGTCCAACAAGATTGGTCGTCAACCCCATACTATACTGCATTGTACTTTATTGCACTGTACTGTACAGTACAGTACAGTATCTGGAAAGCCAAGCAGGCTTTGAGCTCAAAACTTACCCATTTTGTACTGTATTTCCAGCAAGGTGGGCACAACATTACCTGATTGGTGAAAAGCAACTCTTACTTGATTGTCTCTTCAACCCTTCGAGGTTTTGATCTCATTACATGGGGGCTGAGTCACACTTGGACTGATGGTACGACGCGCCTATTGGTCGCCATCTTAGTCTCTCCCAGGCCAATCAGATCTGCGACGACAGGCTAGGCCACGCGCGCCACACCATATAGCTGCGGTACGGTTGAACGTATTTAGGATTGATGAAGTGGTACAATTTTAGAAAGTACGTTTCCCAAGAACGTGAAGAGGTTACAGTATTAACACCGTCGTTGCCGCTAATTGCGCTCGTGAGGTAATAGTTTGGATTCATGCCCGTCAAGACCCAAGGGCTGGTGAGGCCTTGGAGCATCCTGCTGGACCGTCGGATGGCAGCCTGAGACACTGTCGCTTCCTCTCCAATGAGAGAGTGGTCCGAACCTGGCTGGTGGGTAGGGACGCCCAATGGTAAAGCAGGATTCAGTTCCTTTCTGCTTCAAATCTTGGAACTGTAAATAGCTTGCTGGAGAACGCCTTACCCAGCACGGCCATAGCCTCAAACCAATCAAAGCAAGCCTTGGCTATGTACCGCTGTCGTCGCAAAGAACTTCAGGTTGATCCTGATTGGACAGCAGCAACGGCTGTGTTCGGATCAGTATCAAAGGGAGCTAAACAAGGCCGGCCGCCTTTTTTAGGTGTTGACCTTCATGTTGAGGTCGAGCATGGGCCAATCCTACCGCCTCTGCTGGGGACTCCCGTTCGAGAATGACACGGT
>NW_026517211.1:0-1043 GCF_026229845.1 Diaporthe amygdali
AGTTTTGACCTTGGCATTCCACCGCTCGACCACATCTAGCAGGTGTGATATGTTCTCTGCAGGCTCCCAAGTGTGGTTCCATTCTACCAGGTAGTACATTTTGCCATTCTTAAATTCTTGCCCATGGATATCGGAAACACCCCATTCACACTGCATTGCGTCATCCATCTGAACGTCCAGGCTTGGTTCTTTCTCTTGTAGGAAAGTTTTACCGCCGTGTATATCAGAGGCCGCCAATGACGGGCCGCTGATAATCTCGGGGGAAGTGCTCAAAGTTTGGCTCGGCACGCTGTCTGAGGTGAGGTTGAGATCGCACGCCTTACCGATTGAGCCAGGGTGCCCGTCTGCAATATCAACGACATGATTGACTTCGAAGTTACTGGGGGGATTTTCTTGAGTTCCCTGGAGCGTCTCACTGCACCCACTGTGCGCTTCGTGATTGACGGGTCCTAGTGGTTCCATCGGAGGGGCTTCAACGACGAGGTCAGAGGTGCGGCTTGCTGAGGTGCCTATCGATAGTGCATCGTGACTGCCTGTCTCCGCGTGTGTTGGTGATTCAACTGTTGCGATTTCTTGTGTCTTATCATCTCTCCCTTTCTTCCCTTTCAATTTCGCGTAAGCGACACCATCAAATGGCGTTATAAATTTTAGCTGCACAGGCATAATGAAAGGACTCGAGACACAGAGAATGATGTTTGAAGAGGGATAAGGATGTCAAAGCAGTGGCTGACAGGGTTTTTATAATTGAGGCAATGCACCCTGGCCTACTGAGCGGTAATGTGTCATCAACATGATAACTACTTGGAAGTTGCAACCGCTCCAGAGTTAGCCTTTTTTCCAAGGAGGTTAACAATGGGAACCGGTTTGAAAAGTCCATTTCTGCATAAAGCATGATATTCGATTGTGGAAAGATAGACGACTTAATTCCCGTCTCGCGAGCCATCTACTGGTTACCAGCACCCACAAGTGTGGCTTCCATCCTTAATTTGGAAGAGTTCCTACTGACTGCCCTTCTTTCTTTTTGGTTTACCACTTCCTCTTTT
>NW_026517212.1:0-1035 GCF_026229845.1 Diaporthe amygdali
AAGAATATCATCATAGTATCCTCTTCACGATGTCCAAAAAGACTCGCCACGACGTCGCATCGCTCAAGGCAGATGGTTTGATCTCATACCCTATCCACGCTGACATGCCTCGTCTCCATATATCTTCCTTGGAAAGGATCCAGCACAATAAGCGGCACGGTATCGCAATTGAAGCTGACGCTTTTCCTTTCTTACCCAGCGGCCGTGATGAATCCCCACGAAGTCTGAAGGAAGGAGTTCCCCAGTGGGCCCCCACAAGGCACCAGATCGTGATTATGATGACCCTCTCTCTCATCTCCTTCATGGCTGCTCTCGACTCTTGTGTCATTGTGACATCTTTGAATGTTGGTGAAAATCCTGACCTTATGCATCTCATGTGGCGCTGATTCCAACATCCTAGGCGATTATCGTTGATCTTGATCTAAGCACAACCGAAGGAATCTGGATCGGTACGGCATATCTCCTAGCCAATGCCGTCACGATGCCCCTGCTTGCGGAGGCAAGCAACATCTTCGGACGCCCTACTATCCTGACTTCCTGCCTGATGTGTTTCACTCTTGGGTCACTCCTGTGCTCTGTCGCATACAACATCGCACTCCTTCTTGTCGGCAGGACTTTCCAAGGCGTCGGAGGGGCCGGGATTATGGTATTGAGCCTGGTGATATTTACAGACATTGTGCCTCTCCGCTTCCGGCCTCGGTGGTATGGCCTGGTGTAAGTTAGCACATTTGCCATGCTTTCTATATTGGCTGATGAGGAACAGACTTGGTGCCTGGGCGCTTGGAAATTGTCTTGGCCCGGTGACCGGCGGGATCATTGCCCAAGGCACCACATGGCGATGGGTATTTTACATCATGTTCCCATTGTGCGCAGTGGGGCTCGGACTTGTCCTGCGGTTCCTAACACTACGCGCGCCGCCAGCGACGCTGTGGCAGAGGATGGGTAAGATGGACTGGCTAGGTGGCCTGCTCTTTATCTCGTCGAGCACTCTATTCCTCGTTGCCGTCTCCTGGGGCGGCTCGCTGTACAACTGGG
>NW_026517213.1:0-1030 GCF_026229845.1 Diaporthe amygdali
AGGTTGGTTTCAAAGTTGTGTACTCTCTGTCACTACTGGCTGACGAAGGTCACGCGAGCGAGGCTCTCCATCGTTCGTCGGCGGCTGTGGGTACGCTATATACTTGGCCGCCCCAGGCGAGCAGTTTCGTGGGCTGCGGCGCACCTCGCGATTTAGTGGTTAGCGTCTTGCTTTCTGAAGATAGATTGATTTCCCAGCTATCGCTGGAGTCAGTCAGTGGAGCCGCTCTGGGATCGCGGCAGTTGCTGTGCAAAGCGTCATTCAAAACCCACGATACGGGTCCACTTTTGTATCGTACATAACCATCTTGTGCCAGCCCACTTTTAAAATTACACGCAGATAGAGATCTGTGACTGCTGGGACCAATAAGACAATGCTCTGGGGCTTGTTAGTGTAGTTAACGTTGACTGTGTAGAGCGCCCCAGTCAAAGTTTGTTGTCAAGTATTCTTACAGATACTGGATTGCTACAGATACTGCTTTTTTAATCCACATAAAACCCTTTTTTCTTCCTCCCAGGTCTCTAAACCAAATTCAAACAAGTCTTCGGCAGAGTCGAATGGCACAGTTTCCTCACTCTCCATGTTCCTTGACCTTATTTTAGGACAATCCTAGAAGCTTCATGCTGTCCACAATTGCGGCTCGGACACTCAGCTGAATGTCAAGTTAATGGATTTGGTAGGATACTTAGACCTAAATCCTCGGGATCTGTTCGATGTTTGAGCCCGAGAGATCTACGCCCAGACTCATGTCAGGCCGCAGGGAAGGGCGCAGGCAGGGTTTAATTGATAAAAGAAATGTAGGGTTCAATGATCCCGCATAACCAATCAAAGCTTAAAAGCACGACATGTCGCAAAATACTGTACATAAATCTGAGTCTTGTGACAGTCTATCAAATATTTGGGAGCAATGAGATACCATTGATCATCCCATATGGCTCAGTAACATGCTTGGAATGACAAGCCTTCCCAAGCCTCGTTTCATACGTTGGAACGGTGCCTTTCAGTGCTGCAATCTGGAGCCATGCTTTCA
>NW_026517214.1:0-1015 GCF_026229845.1 Diaporthe amygdali
ACAGACCTGCGCAAAGCACTCCTCGGATACAGAAGGGGCCTTGAGGAGCAGAAAAGGCTGAATGAATGTTTGAGAAACAAGAATGCGAATTTCATGTTGGAGATTGATGAGCAGAAAGAATTGCGCACATTGCTCGAAGGATTTTGGCTGCGACCGAAGAATTCAAGCAGGCAGATTCGCAGTCAGCAACCGGCCTTTTAGATTCCAAGGCCGGTCATGATATCAGGGAAAATGATGCAATTGAAGTCGAAGAAGACCTGAGCTGCAGAATCAGTGACGTTATGACGGCATATAGTCAAATATAGGCAATGAATGCACCACGCATACATTTGTATGGCAAGTAATTCACGAGGTAATTACGATTGAAACAAGTTTCTTTTGTGATTTGGTTCGAAGAGTTTTTTTTGCAAGCACCACTAGGACGCTCAACAGTAATGTGCGCATGGGGTGAAGTTTGGATGCCTTGTCGCAAATGTAAGGTCGAGCTCATGTGGAGTGGAAGCAACATTGACTGTCCTTTTGTAGGTTGTTAATTCGAGGTTTGAAGCTCGGCAATGCCTCCTTGGCCTTGTGGGTGTCCAGAATTACAGCCCGTGGGAGAATTGCAAACAGAAGATGCCGTGTCAGTCGGCTTTCTTGGCAACTCGCCATCGCGCGAGCTCAATCCACTTTTCAAAGCTTGTCAAAGAAGACGGCGGGTGGCTTGTCTCTTGCGTAATCGGGCCTGCTTCTGACCGACAAGATTCTCCACGTGATGAACCAATTGCATAACCGATAGCCTCTGATCATTGTATCCGGTCTGCACAAAGGAAGAAAACGAAAGGTTGAAAATTAAGGCGGCGGTAACGAAAAGGAAAGGAAGACATGAAGAACAAAAGTTTCTCTGGCATTATCACTGGCTGCAGCAGTACAACTGATCAATCACACACCAGCGTCCCGTCTGTGTCAATCATATTATGCTGAGCCGCACGACTTCTTCAGCAGCTAGCCGCGCGCCTACTTAGCCACGGCCGCG
>NW_026517215.1:0-990 GCF_026229845.1 Diaporthe amygdali
TCAGGGTGTCAGAGGGTAGTGTCGCGAGATCCTAATTTGCATGCATGCGGGGGAAACATGGTGAGGCTTGTAGCCGTATTGTTCCATGCGGACTGGCATTTCATTTGCTGTGGATGATGTGACACATTGGCTGATTAGGCTCCAAAATAGTTGCAAAGGGGGGAAGTCGGTTTTCCGTGTAGGAGTGAGCTGCGTAGGAAACAGATCATTTGTGCAGGTCCGCGCCGCCCACCATCAATCACCTATGTTTGCCTGCAAGTTGGTTTGATTGAATGCCCTTGTTGCATAAATCCTTGTCACTGTGGCCAGCTTGGACACAGCGACGTGTGCTCTAAAGTCTGTGTCCTCAGTCCACCAATCTTTCTTCGCCCTTCCCTTTTGTATTATTGTGTAGCTATAGCCGAGCGTCTGGAGATCTGGTTGTTGTAAATATTGCTCAGCAGCTGCAGGTCGTCAACGGTCACAACTGCGTGAGAAAGAACTTATCTGAAGTCGGTTCTGGCTGATGACATCGTATATGGAATGATCGCGGCTGATTTCTGGCTGCGTCTTCTACCAAAAAATATAAATAACGGGCATCTGCACCTCACCTCTCGAGAGGCTTTTAAAGGCATGTGTCCCTATTTCTTCCTAAGATTATCACCATCCTACTACTGAAAGCAATTTTTCGCCCAAAGACCTTGACCATAAGAACCATGCCTGGCTGTAGTCAATGTCACGAAAAGAAAGCGAGATGTGACGGAGCTAGCCGTATAACCAGAAAATGCTTGCCGACGTTAGGTTCGTCGTGATAGAACAAGTTTCCCGCTTTCTCAGCAACGCGAATTCACAACAAGGGGGAAATGTTGGCAAGTGGCTCAGCCTCGGCCTCCACAAAATCTTCATGAGCCTCAACTTATTCTCCTTTTCGTGCAAGGAAACGGAAACTGGAAGATATTTAAAGCGTGATTCGCGATGGTTCCAACCGAGTCTATTCCAATTTGTAAGTTA
>NW_026517216.1:0-974 GCF_026229845.1 Diaporthe amygdali
TGATCTCCTTACATAGGGGCTGAGTCACACTTGGACTGATGGTACGACGCGCCTATTGGTCGCCATCTTAGTCTCTCCCAGACCAATCAGATCTGCGGCGACAGGCTAGGCCAGGTGCGCCACAACATATAGCTGCGGTATGATTGAACGTATTTCAGGATTGAGAATGAAGTGGTATTTACACGCCGTTGTTGCCGCCACATCGCGCTCGTGAGGCCATAGTTTGGATTCATGCCCGTCAAGACCCAAGGGCTGATGAGGCCTTGAAGCATCCTGCTGGACCGTCGGATGGCAGCCTGAGACACTGTCGCTTCCTCCGAGGAGAGGGTGGTCCGAACCTGGCTAGTGGGTAGGAACGCCCAATGGTAAAGCAAGATTTAGTTAATCTCTGCCTCGCCTCTTGCAAGTGTAAATAGCTTGCTAGAGAACGCACCATCTGCTTTCACCAACACGGCCATAGCCTTAAACCAATCAACCCAAGCCTTGGCCATCTACCGCTATTGTCGCAAAGAACTTCAGGTTGATCCTGATTGGACAGTGGCAACGGCTGTGTTCGGATCAGTAGCCACGACCAGAGGGAGCTAAACACGGCCGGCCGCCCTTGTTTAGCTGTCGACAAAGCCGAAGTAGGATAGAGATAGCACTGTACCTCTGCTTGGGTCTCGGTCAGACTGCGTTCTTCAATCAGATTGGCCCATCGGCTCATGTAGAAAAGACATTGTCTGACTTCCATACCTCACAGTACTGTACTGCTCACAAGTTTTGTCATCCCTTTTTCTCGGGTCCAAAATCGTCAGACAATGAGTTTCACAAGTAAACAAAGCATTCGAACTAAGCAAACAAAGCTGACCGTCTCTAGGTAAACCGTCGCAATTTTTCACAGAGGATCAAACCATATATGTCAACCCAGCAGACCTCTGCAAACGGCCTGTCGACTCAATCCATCCCGCGAGGTCTGGGCCTCATCGGCTCGA
>NW_026517217.1:0-967 GCF_026229845.1 Diaporthe amygdali
AACTATCCAGAAGAGCAACCGACAACCAATCACTCCGGCCATCTGCATTCAAGTGGGAAGTATGTGCATGGATTGACGTCTTCGGCTTGATACGCGATGACGAAAATTTCCAAATGCAAGTATTTACACGCTACGCCCTTCTTCGTCGAGTTGATAGATCACCGATCCTGACTTGTACTTGTTTGTAGGGATAAGAGACCCTATGAGTTTGTGGAATACACCGATAACATTAAGCTCACTGTCGAGTCACGAACTCCGGATGCCACGATAGGTTTGAGGACGTATGAAACTTCTTCTCTACAGCTTGTTTCCACATGTGTTGATCCAGGGTGCAATGAGGACCTTGGTGCCGAGCCGCCGGACAGGCGTCTTTCCCAAGTGGATCTCAAAAACATGATGACAAACAGCGAATGCGGATTAATTGTGGATGGGTTATGGGGTCAAACTGATCTGGTATTCCCATTCGCTGTTTATGGAGCCAAGAAGGAGTCTACGAGTCTCGAGGCTGCTCTGGACCAAGTCCATCATGCCTGCAGGACCTATCTAGCCATGTTGGACGATTTGGCTCGGAACCCTGAGAACGTCGCCGAATACCAGACAGAAGAAAGCAGCAGGCACCAAATGTTCGCATTTGTATCATGTGACTCTCTCTGGCAAGTTCTCGTGGCGTGGAATCAAGCAGGAGCCTGTGTCAGTAGGAATTTTGAACAGCTCAACAACACGAGTTACAGGTTGCTGACTGGCATATCGTTGCAGATGGTTGAGACAATATGGCAAGGCGATGTGAAACATTTCGACCGCGCAACTGAACTGATTTACTTACTGAATCAGATACGGCGCTACGCCACACACGATCATCGCGACTATGTGATGAAGCATTTGGAGGCATGGTACGCTCAACATACAAAGACTTCCAAGCCTTCGCCCGCTGAGTCCGTCTTGGGCGCGGGTGATTCTGCGAGCTCTG
>NW_026517218.1:0-961 GCF_026229845.1 Diaporthe amygdali
TAAACAATTCTTTCCAGGAGTTGACATAGAGGTAGTAACTTCAAAATTACAGGACAAGCGAGTTCCAAAAGGAATAACGTACTATTTGGAAAACATTAACAGATGTACGCCTATACTCCCGGAGGATGAGAAACTAAATGAGGATACAATAAAGGACAGGTACAAAGTACACAGTCAAATCAAGTCAGGACAATTTGACCCAATGACATCTATATATGATGAACTTAGACACAAAAACTTCACGCCAGAGCTAATATCTGAATTGATGAGAGAAGATGGGGAAGAAAATGTGTTTGAGTGAATGCAAATGCAGTGAGCAAAGGCAGATAGTTATGGACTTGGTGGAATGGGAACGATTTTCAAAGGATTACCGCAAGGACTAAATACTTCCCCAGTCTTATCCATACTTACCCTAGAAGATTGGGTAAAGATGTACAAGGCTAGAAAAGTTCACGCCTTGATGTACGCAGATGACGGTATGTTATACTCAGAAAGGCCATTTAAAATCGAATCAAAGGAGGGTGTAACCATACATCCAACTAAGTCAAGATGAATAAAAAGAGAGGGTAAGTGGATGACAAAAAACTTCAAATTTCTGGGAATAGAGTACAACACCGAAACAGGGCATATAAAAGGAAAAACAAGAACCGGAAAAGAGTTAGAATTTGACAGTAAAAGATTGGAAATCTATGAACTGCTTAGAGAATTGAGACCAAATTACGAAAACGACCTGAAGAATCTTTTTCATTCAAATGTGTTGGGAATAGTAATGAGTAAACTGTACATTGGTAGCTGAGAGGACATTGAGACAAAGTCTAACAAGTGGGTCAATCACCCGATGTCATGATGGAGTAAACGTAGTGAGATGAAAGGATCGGCTACACAAAGTTCACAAGCTGCACAAGTTTTAGCTTTTGCGGTCAAAAAAACTATCAAATAGTTCTAGGGCTGGCGTGATTAC
>NW_026517219.1:0-934 GCF_026229845.1 Diaporthe amygdali
CTCATCCACGACCGCCTCATCCACGAGCTCTAATCCTTGACCCAGACGGTGTTGGATTCTTGCCGTCACTGGAGAATTTCATCGAGCAGCTTATCAACACTTCCGGGGTGGACAGGCTCACACTTGTGTCGACTCTGATATATCTGAAACGAGTCAAATCCCGACTGCGCCCCGGTAGCAGAGGATATCGATGTACTGCTCACCGCCTCTTTTTCGCTGCTCTTATCCTCTCTGACAAGTATTCCAACGATGAGTCACGAATGAACAAAGATTGGGCTCCTCTTTCTCTGATGTACTTCGAAGGAGAACTGATTTTTGGCTTCTCACTGGCGGAGGTGAAGCTGCTGGAGAAGCAATTGTTACAGTTGTTAGACTATGACGTAGGGATAACCGAGGACGACTGGCTTGGAGAATTAGAAGTTTTCGAAGCAAGTGTCGACGAAGAGTAGGGTTGTGATGACCTTTTCGATCTCGCCAGCTCATGATGCTGGGAATTAGACAGTGTAGATCCGGTTTGTCATGGCTACCTTTTGGTGGGTGTAGCATCGAAGAAGAAGAAATTGAGCAAGTTCATTTCAGAATTCACAAAAAGGTGTCACGAATACGTTTTGAGTGTCTTGATCGCGAAATCCATGACGTTTATAGCTGATAAGCGGGAAGTGCATCCAAAGAAGAGCAAGACTGGCTCACAAACGTTGAGAGGGAGTGTAAGGAGTTGAATGATTCAGGTAGAGTAGATAAACTCACTGGGCAGACATCTCCTTGCTCTCTAACGTTAGCCGCATCCCGCGTTTCCCAGCAAAGTTCGGATTGGGTGAGATCCCTGCACGCGCATCAGTTGCGTCAATGGAGCGGTGGAAAATGTGAGTAATGACGTGCATGGATTGACGCCGAGCTGGCATGAGGAAGAAATGCCAATGACAGCGTCCTCATC
>NW_026517220.1:0-930 GCF_026229845.1 Diaporthe amygdali
AGCTCTTGCGAGATCTCCGCCCGTCCGATGCAAAACACATTCTCTTTGCGCAATGCAGGCGTGCACGTAGCAGTCATCCAGGCCATGCATAACTTCCTTGGCGCAAGTGATGGCGAGCTGCTTCCATTGTCTTCCAGGAAAGCGAGACGCTTCGAGTAGTGAGAGAGAGAGATCATTTCTCTCAGTATTTGAAATGGCCTGAAACTCTTCACGTTCTCGAACGGCCTGTAGAGTGTGTTTGAGGTGCGGCACAAGCAGCCTTGGTAGATCGGGGGGCCTGGTACGTGTCAGCATCAATAAGCGTCGCCGAAGTTAACCACATACGTAGACTCGAGATATTTCCATGGAACTGCGCGGCATGTGACAAGGAGGGCTTTCTGCCTCCAAAACTGATGCAGTTCGGGGTTGAGATCCGAGAGAACACAAGCTCGCGTCGCCATGTTTAAGGTATACCTATCCTCCGATGACTTTACGACAAGCGAAGCCCTTTCAAGTTCATCAGCAGCCCGGCGTAACCTCGAAACATCCGATAGAAAATCCATTAGTTGACGAGGAAGACTAGGACAAGCCGCCTTGGCCACTTGGCCTCCCTCTGTCCATCGCTCTCGAGGGGTAGCTCCGAGAGAAAGGAACTCAAGGGAGAACTGGCTGTCGGAGAGCATAGAGACAAGAACGAGTAGGAGTTTGCCATCATCTAGCATTAGACTCGGAAGGACTTTACGGGCCGTCGCCTCCGACATAACCTTCCACTGATGAGGATAAGGTACTGGCGTGACAGGGCGCCATGTTACGAAAGAGAAGCGAGCTGTGAAAGTGTCAGCGCAAGAACGTGAAGCAATGTACCTCCGTACCTTTTATGTCTTCCAAACTGTCATACATCAAGTCTCCATAGCTCTTTGCTCGTTCAAGTAAATTCGTTGTTAAACAGAG
>NW_026517221.1:0-930 GCF_026229845.1 Diaporthe amygdali
TTCCACCTCTGAATAGGAGTAGCGATGAGGACAGCAGCCCCTAGGACTTAAGACATTCAGCTTACAGTAGCTACACTATATAAGCCACATGTGGCGCACGGCTTAGTGCTTACTCTTTTTTTTTTCAAACAAACAAAGGCGGACACTCGTTTCGGCCGACCCTGTACCTTGTACCGTACAGTACATTGCGGTCTTGGTCGATAGAAAGGAATCTGAAAATTTCCTACCCAACAGCTAGTTAAAGGCATGCCTCACTGACCACGTCCGTTTGGTGTCAGTCGATCCGAGAATATTCTTCCCGATAGGAGCACAAGGTGCTTCTGTTCCCTTTCATTTCATCGCTATGGGCAGTTGTTGCAGTCGAGCCAGTACCTGTGACTCAGATGGAAGCAACTTTTCAGAACTTTATTGTCTCTCACGAATTTTCACAGACAAAGCAGAAGAGGAAGATGCTGTCAGCAAACTGGAGCAGTTCTATTTATTTCCGAATCTGCCCCTCGAATTGCGGCTTAGGATATGGGAGTTTGCGTTGCCCGACCGTTTTCTTATCGTCCGGACGTTCAACAATGACAGACTCAGTTACGCTCTGCGGCGTCGAGTGCCTACTATGCTTCAAGTGTGCACAGAGACGAGGCACGAATTCACCCGAACATCCCGACCGTCACATTACGAGCTTGTACAGCAGCGAAGCGGTGAAGAAGGATATATATACACAGATTGGTCAAAAGATGAAATCTTGATTCCTCGAGGATGTATGTTCTGTTTTATTCTCTTGGGACATTGATGATAGACCTAATTCTCGGCAGACTCCATTGCCTCTTTTGAGTTTTCACAGCTTCAGAACCTACACTTCCTTAAAATGAGTTGGGGACTGCGTCCATGTTGGGTAGAAGGATCACTTAATGCAGGAGTGCGTTTTCTTAAACGCTT
>NW_026517222.1:0-923 GCF_026229845.1 Diaporthe amygdali
TAATAAGTTTTTTTATAATTATTAATTTATATTAATAAAAATATTAAATAAACTATTTTTTAAATATTTTTATTAAAAGTTTTTAATTTTTTATTTAATATAATAAAATAATATATATTTAATAAGCTATTTTTATAGCTTTTAGCTATAAATATAATAATAAGTTTACCTTATAATTTATAATAATAAATTATTTAATAAATTTATAATTAGCTTTTTTTAAACTTTTATTAGGTTTATAAGTATTTATTAATAATATTTTAAATTTAATTTTTAAATTTTTAGCTTATATTATATAGTTAATTTTAATTTATTAGCTAAATAATAATATATTATTATTTAAATATATTATATAAATTATAAATTTAAAATACTAATAAACTTAAATTTTAAAATTTTATAATAATAATAAAATTTAATTTTTTATTTTTTATATTAAAAAGTAAATAAATAGTTTTTTATTTTATTTATTTTTAATAATAAATACTTACTTTATAAAATTTAAAGCTTTTTTAAAATTAAATAAATTTTAAAAAATCTTTTAAAAAGACTTTAATAAAAAATAATTTAAATAAGCTTTAAATATAACTTTTATTATATATACTTTTAAATAATATTTATAATTAATTTATACTATATTATTAATTTATACTTTTTTTATAGTATTAATAAATTTTTTTAAAATATTTTTCTTTAAATATTTAAATTTAAAATATTAAATATATTTTAAATTTATTTTAAAAAGTATATAATTTATTAAAAAGTAAAATATATATTATTCTTTTTTTTATTTTTTAAATATTAAAAGTAATATTATTTTAATTATACTTTATAGTTATTAAAATCTATAAAGCTTAATTATAAAAAGTATTAAAAGTAAATAAATAAAAAATAGTTTATATTTAAAAAATATTAAATTATAT
>NW_026517223.1:0-905 GCF_026229845.1 Diaporthe amygdali
TAATTTAATAGAATATTAAAAAGCTTATTTAAATAAAATCTATTTATAAATTATATTTATATTTATATTTATATTTATTATATATATATATATAGAATTTTAAATTTTAAATATAAATATAAATATAAATATAAAATATAAGTTTAAATTAAATATAAATATAAATATAAATATATATATTTATATTTATATATTTATATTTATATTTATATATTTATATTTATAAATATATAAATATAAATATATTATTATAATTTTAATTATAATAACTTAAATAAAATACTTAAAGTATTATTTAAAGTATTTATAGCTATTAATAAAGTTAAAGAATATATTTTTAATACTTTTAAAGTTATAAGTAATAATTAAGATTTTATTAATAATATATTTGATTTTAAGGTATATTTATTTTAAACTTTATTTTTTTTATTATTTAATAATATATTTATTTAGTAGAAAGAATTATTCCTTTTTTTAAAAATATTTAAAATAAGTTAAATACTTTTTTTTTTTAATTTAATTAATGTTTTTATTAAATAATAAAATTTAAGTTTAAAATTTTAATAATATATTTACTAAAAATAGCTTAAATAATAATATTATTAATTTTATTATATTATTTATAGTAAAAAAAAATAATTTAAATTTTATACTTATTTTACTTTTTATTTTACTTTTTATTATAAGTATTATTTTTTTTTTTTTTAAATTTTTACTTTTTTTTTAATTTTAATATTAATATATTAAAAAAATAATTAAAAAAAGTATTAAAAATAAATATAATAAAATTTAAAAAGTTTTTAATATTAATTATAAAAAAAAGTTTTCTATTATATAAAAAAAGTTTATTTATAAAAAATAATAATATTATAATTATAATTAATATTTTTTAAAGTTAAAATTTA
>NW_026517224.1:0-888 GCF_026229845.1 Diaporthe amygdali
CATCAATCGAACAGTGACATTTGAACATGGGAAGGAGTATGCACCAATTCATGATATCGAAATTATTTTTAAAACATTTTTCATCCCTGTGTTTTCGCTCCAGAAAGCTATTTCATAGGCTGCCATAGCGATATTACCTCTCACGTCTAGACTATAATTGACGACAACTAAAACAGTTGTCTCCAGGATCCAAAGAAGGCTGATGCGAGAAAGACTGGACCAAGTCCAGGGCGTTTAGTATCTTCCTTCTCCCTTAGTGGCTTAGACCACGCTCAACAGGATGAGGTCTGGACCAAACTCGAAGTGTAAAAATGCCAAATGAGCATGCGACCTGTCCACAACTATAAAGAACTCGTCTCCCAGGCAATGTCTGAATTATTTCAGACTGCTGTAACTCCCATCTGACAGCAATATCACTCATAAATGATTATCTAAGGTCCATTCTTCCCAACTATCATTGAATCGACCTTCTTCTCGTCTCTCTCAGGATCTCGGGGCAGACAAGTCACTTAGAAAACACAAAAAAGTGCTAAATCGGAGCAAACACTTGCCATCCGAGCATACATACCGGTCTCCTCACCACAATTATACGTTGGGATGGACAAACCCCTGGAAGCTCATGCAGACGAATGCAATACCGACAATCCACACCAAGACACAAAGATACCATTGATACGACAACAACATGCCGTCGTCATATGTGGCTTTGCTGCCATCGGGAAGTCTACCTTCAAGGCTGACCATGAAGGGGGGTACGGGGCCTTTGAGATCATAGATCTGGACTCGTCCGAGTTTCCAAGAGGAGGAGAGTGGCCAAATAATTATATCGGGGCTATCAAGGAGAGGCTGAATGAAAGATGTATCCTTATGGTTTCCACGCACGAGGCC
>NW_026517225.1:0-875 GCF_026229845.1 Diaporthe amygdali
AGGTGGCCTGCTCTTTATCTCGTCGAGCACTCTATTCCTCGTTGCCGTCTCCTGGGGCGGCTCGCTGTACAACTGGGTCGGCGCAGGAACGGTGGTCCCACTCTGCCTTGGCCTGCTCGGGCTGGGTTCGACACTCATATACGAATCCAGGTTCGCGACACGACCGTTCTTGCGACGGAGTTTGTTCTGGCATATGAGCGCCGTGGTGACGTATACGTGCGGCGCATTCCAGGGTTTTGTGGTGAGCCAAACTCGTCGGTCCGGCCTTGTTAGTTGCTGACCATGACGCACCAGATATACGGGCAACTCTACTACATACCATTGTATTTCTTGTCGGTCAAATCTTATAGTCCCATCAGGACAGGCCTGGCGACTCTCCCCATCATGGTCACTCTTGTCCCTGGATCCATAGCATCCGGAGCAATCGTCACCCACACGGCGAACTACCGCTGGCTCATTCGGAGCGGCTGGGCATTAATTACTGCAGGGTCCGGGCTCTGTCTAGTCTTCGATGCGGGTACCGAAATTGCTCTATGGGC
Organism: Diaporthe amygdali; assembly: GCF_026229845.1. Taxonomy (NCBI): domain Eukaryota; kingdom Fungi; phylum Ascomycota; class Sordariomycetes; order Diaporthales; family Diaporthaceae; genus Diaporthe; species Diaporthe amygdali. The sequence goes on from NW_026517225.1 coordinate 540, forward strand.
CGTCAGCCTCGTCATCCTGGGCCTGGGCCATGGTGCAGTGTTGAATGCTCAAAACTTCGCCGCCCAGTCCACGTGCCAGCGCGACGAGGAGGGCGCGTCAGCGGCCATGTATGCATTTTCGAGGCAGTTTGGGATAGCCCTGGGGGTAGGGATTGGTGGGACCGTTTTCCAGAATGTCATGGCCTTGAAATTGAAATCGCAGGGTCTCGACCCTGGTATTGCCAAGATCAGTGAGCTGTTTCTGGCGGAACTCGGGCGGCTTCCGGCCGACGACCTGGTCAGGTCCCAAGTCGTGGATGCTTACATTTTCGGCCTGAGAGGTGTCTACCAGCTCTT
>NW_026517226.1:0-868 GCF_026229845.1 Diaporthe amygdali
GTCTTCCGCATTGAGCGGTGCAGGCCCTCAGGCGAAAACCTCAGAATTGAACCTCGCACTGGTCTCGCATCAGTCTTGCATTAGTGCATGCCGCGGATTCGTACCTAGGAAATCTACTCAGGTATGTGCTGGGGTCTCCGCTGTTTTCTTCTTCGTCATAATCGGTGTACGCGGACGCCTTATTGACCGGTTCAGAAAAGGGATGAAGGACTTGGCGAGGATGTAGAAGTCGCAATTTGTGGATTCAACCATGATGTCAAGTTCTGTATCAGTGCTGTCATCGAGCATCGGGCCTTGCAGCAACGGGTTCACTGCTACGTCGTCTGACAACGTGGGCTTAATTACGCTGCGCTCAGAGCCGATGAGCTCTGCGTGAAAAGTCCACAGGCTCTCATGCTGACAAGAAACAAAGAGCGTCAATAATTTCTCGAAGTGACCGGTTGCAGTCAGCCCAATGTGCTTCACAAATAAGAGACCTGGTCTGCATTCCATTGTGACCTGCACCCTCGGAGGTCATTTAGCAGATTGAGAGATTACCAAGACCTCAACATACCATTTCGAAAATGTCGTACTGCCATATACTTTGAAATAGTGAACAAGGGCCGTTATGTCCGTCTATGGCAAACTGGACTGCTGGCCTGGCTGAGTGTTGTCGTCAGCAGTGACACTAGCTTCTATCAGGGTTGAATATTACAAAACCTACTCCTTTCAAGCCGCGGCCGGGCTGCTCGCATGGGCCACGACCTCAGCTTACCGCGACATGCAGCGCGTCCGCTATCGATCGGCCAGGACGCCGGCAGCAGGCTCCCGACTCCGGTCGCGATACAAGGCGGCCCCAAGGTCGGCCCTGCGTCTCTCAGAACGCGAC
>NW_026517227.1:0-863 GCF_026229845.1 Diaporthe amygdali
AATATATTATTATTTAATAATACTTTTAATTTTAAATATTTTTTAATTTTAAATAATCTTTTTACTTTTATTTTTTTTTTTATTATTATACTTTAAAATTAATAATTATTTTTAAATTATATTTTATAAATTTATATATCTTTTTATAATTATATTTATATTATTATTAAAATTTACTTTAATTATTATAAAAATAGTTAAAATAATTAAATATTTTATAGCTAATATTAATAAAATAAAATATATTAATTTATTTAATTTTTATTATTTAAATATTAAAGTTTAATAATTAATTAATATTTATATAATTATATTATAATATATATTTATTTATAATATTTTTAAAGATTTTTTAAAATAATTTTTTATTTTATTTTTAATATTTTTTTTTAAATTTTTATTTATAATATTTAAAAATAAAAAATTAAAAATATTAATTTTCTTTTTTTTTTTAGCTTTTTAAGTAATATATTTAAATTTAGCTAATTTAAATTAATATAAATATTATTAAATTTAAATTAAATAAATAATTTAAATTTTTTTCCTTTTTTTTAATAAATTTTAAAGTATAAACTATATAATAAAATTAATAAATTAAAATTAATAAAAATATTTAAAAATTTAAATTTATTTTAATATTTTATTTAATAATAACTTTTTTAATATAATAATTTATTTTTTTAATAAATTTAATTCTTTTTTAAAAATTTTAATATTATATTAAAAATTAAAAAGTATTAAAAATAAATAATATTTATAACTTTTAATATTATTATTTTTTTATTAAAAATTTATTAAAAAATAATTATTTAATTTATTTAAATTAGCTTTTATTATAATAATAAAGCTTTTTATATATAAAT
>NW_026517228.1:0-844 GCF_026229845.1 Diaporthe amygdali
TTGCTTCTATAGACAGGCTCGTCAAGGCGATGAAGAAACTCGCCCGATCTGGTATGGAGAGCATCGCCAAGCCATACAAGATCATGGAATTAGCGCAGCGCGTTCATCCTGAGCCCCATCGTGACACACCCAGCCACTGGACACCCGATTAAGGACGCACAAGCAGATGCTCCAATCGCAGGCAGAGTGGTGGTATGGGCTCTAAGTCTGATGCACAACGGAAGCGTGCTATTTTGGGGTTATTAATTCGAAAAGCGGAGAACAGCGCACTGCCCTGGAATTAATCCCTCCTTTCGGGACCTCACTCGGAAGGGAGACATGGGGTAACTTCGCCTTGTTCATACTGTACAGCACACTTGAAGCCAATTTCAATTTTGGCTACATGATCTCCCGTAGATCTATCTCTTCGTTACTCGTACTCGAAACGAGTATGCACTTTCAGGACTTCTATCTCTCATCAATGCCGGCTAAATTAAGCCACAACAACTGGTTGCAGTCTGCCATATAAGCCTCCACAAGACCCTAGGAATTTATTTTTATGACATTGTTGGGATGGTTGGCGGTATGACATTGTTTTTGGAAAATGAGGGCACTGGATTTCAGGTGTGGCTATGTGCAGAGCCCTAGCTGCGATACCAAAGTCCCAAAGTTGGTCTTGCGGGCCGGCTTGAAGTCTCCCACAGCCTGCGCCTTGTTCCAGGGCAGTCATGATTGACAAGCCTTGTTTTGGTTTCTAGTCTTTCTTCCAAAACAAAAAGGCAGGTTACGACATCTCATATAAGTTGTCGGCGGCTGGCTTGCATGAAAATAGCCCGTGCAAGACTGCCGCTCGAGATCAACAGTA
>NW_026517229.1:0-840 GCF_026229845.1 Diaporthe amygdali
ACCATCTGCCTTGAGCGATGCGACGTCGTGGCGAGTCTTTTTGGACATCGTGAAGAGGATACTATGATGATATTCTTGTTCAGGCTCCTAGGGTAAGGATACAGTTGAACAGAGCTGTGACCACATTATTTATATTGTAGGACAAGTTCGTAAGACACTCCGTCTACACCATCTCAAGGCATACTGTACAGTATCAGTACGCTACACTCTTGAGAGTTCGCTTCGTCCATGTTCATTCTTGGGGCGAAATATGATTGACCTGGCTAAAGATAGGAGTTCTAATGCTAGCTCAGCACCTTATTAGTCATATAGTAAGTAGCCTAAGTTACAGTACTGTGCTCCGATTCAACAGTATTCGATTCTTTCCCCGCCGAAGGGAGAGCTGCTTGAACCAATATCTTCGGTTTAGCGAGAGTTCATTGCCTCGTCGTGCAAAATTGAAATTCAAGGTAAAAGTAGTTCTCGCCTAAGATAAGCAAATGACAAAGCGCAGCTCAGCTGGCCCAATTGCTAGCCCCGCTTAGGTAAAGCGCGCAGAGGTCGATTTGGCGGCGCGCCGGGACATGGGACACCTCAGGGGGTCGCTGCTCGGGGCACGAAATTGCGGTCATCACCATTTTGGGAAATCTTTGAGAGTTCAATGCGGTTGCAGAGGTCTATAAGAGAAGGTGAAGCAACGAAGGAGACGCATGGCATAAAAGCGAATCACATTCCGAGTGTCCATATAAACAGTTAAAATTCCGCCCTGCAACATTTGAAAGATTTAGCATCGAAAACCAATCTGATGGATGCAAATGAAAACGATTGGACGTTAAATTGCGATTCATAGTTGGAATATGT
>NW_026517230.1:0-839 GCF_026229845.1 Diaporthe amygdali
ATGAAGCTGGTGGTTGCCAGTGTAAGAACGGAAGACATCGTCTCCACAAGAGTACTGCTGGCCATAGTGCGAGTCACCAGGATCATCATTGTCTATTGGACATGGAAACACAGCCCACTTCACATCCTTTTATGCTGTTCCAAAGGACTCGAGTCCTTGTTTCGGAGCCTGTTGGATATGTTGAGATGATTGCATGTATTGGGACCCTCACCGGCGCACTGCCTCGGATGCATTAGTGGCCTATTTTGTTCAGGAAATGGATAACTTAATCAAAATTCCGGATGTGTCGTCGGAAAAACTACAAGAGTCGCGCAGATAAGTGCAGGACTGTTTCATGATCTTTTTCATAAAGGCTCTTCTGCTCGTGGCCATATGTATCAGTACACGCCGGTAGACCTGAATTATGGCCGAATGAAAGTGTGTTTTTGGATTCCTTCAGTAACAGTAATGACTGTGATTATAAACCGTACGAACTATCTCACAATACCAAAGAACAAAGCAGAAGGAAGAAGCGAATGAATGAAAAAGAAAAAAGAGAAAGAAAATTTGACATGACGGATGAGGGCGAATTAACACAAAACAAGGACCATCTTGAAACACACCCATATCTCACCCCTACGCAGTAGCCTCAATGTACGACCAAGCATTCGTACATTTTGCTTGCTGGCTTGGACTGAGGTCTGAGAAATCCCTTGAGCCCATAAGTCCCAGGTAGGCCGCCAGGAATTTGACTCTGGCGTCCTCCCGCTCAACCGTCCCCACAGGATGTTGGATTACTGACGTAGGTGATGCAGTTGATCGGGACACAGGCGTCGAGGATCGAGACATGGATGATCGGC
>NW_026517231.1:0-816 GCF_026229845.1 Diaporthe amygdali
ATAGTATAAATATATATATTATTAATATTTTACTATTTTATATTAATTATAAATTTAATTTAAATATTTATTAATACCTAATTTCTAATATAAAAGTATTATAAGCTATTAACTATATAAAATAAATTAAAGATATTTATAGAAAAATTATAGTAGATTTAGAATTTATTTAAAAATATATAGTAAAATAAGTAAATTAATAAAAGTTAAAAGAACTAACTTTTAAAAGGGGAGATATAATTTACTTATTTTATAAAAAATAAATTAAAACTAAATAATTTAATAATAAATTTAATTTTAAAAAAATTAGATTATTTAAAGTTAAAAAAAGAATATTAGAAATAAATTATAAACTTATATTATTAAAAAGAATAAAAATTTATTTAGTTTTCTATATTTTTATATTAAAACCTATATTAGCTAATATAATATTAGCTATTAATATTAAGCTTAATAACTATAAATTAAAATATAAAGTAGAATATATTTTAAACTATTAAATATATAAAAGAATAATAAAATACTTAGTTAAATAGGAGAATTATAGTAATAAAGATAATTTATAGGAATTTATTTAAAACCTAGTAAATTATTAAAAGGTATTTTAAATATATTATTAAATAATTAGCTAAAAAAATTTATATTAGTAAACTTTATTATAAAACTTTAATTTATAATATTAAAACCCTTATTTTATTAAATATTAAAAATAGTTTTAAACTTTTTAGCTATAATTTAATTAATAGCTTTAATATAATTAGCTTTTTTAAATATATTTAAAATAGTTAAACCTTTATTTACTAAACTAGCCTTATA
>NW_026517232.1:0-797 GCF_026229845.1 Diaporthe amygdali
CTTTCTTTTCTTCCTTTTCTTTAAGCTCTTATTACCTGTTCCCCCTCCCTTTTTTGTCCTCCGTCCCTTTTTCCTTTTTTTCTCGAAAAAAAAAGGAAGGGGAAAGAAAGAGAAGACTTGCCCAATGCATGGAAATTTCTGCGGACATGGAAGTTAGGAGCACACAGGGTGCTGCAGATTGCATTTGTGTTCCACCAACACACTGCGGATGAGCGATGAGCGATCATCTGAGTATCGGCAGCCTCCCCCAAACCATCATTGGTTACTCATCCTCGCTGCTCCGGGTATTTTTTCACCATACACAATATGCTTCAAAGCCCGATTTATCTTAGCAGCTTGCTAGGGGCAGGCTGTTCGGGGTAGGGCGGGATCTAATTAAGTTTGGCATCAACCACATCTATGGTCAAGACTGTAGGAGGGTAAGTAATCTGGGTGCGCCTGGAGAACGAGAAAATCATACCACTCGGCTTCTAATGAGTGCACTAGGCAGCAACGGTCTTCAGTGGCAACTCCAAACAGGATCGAGCGCCGGGATCCACTGGCTGGGGGGAAATAGTTCATGCGATCATGCCAAGCCAGCAGCAACCGCCATAGATGCTTCGCCTTGGATTACAGAATGCCTTGCGCGAATGCTACCGGATTTCGAGCTCTGTTTTCAGGCTTAAGCTACATAGTAGTAATAGATGTAACTTGTGGAGATTCGAGTAGGTTGGCTGACGGACGCGCATACCCTGATTGCTCGCTGGACGGGTGGCAAACACGCTGGCGGGTACTTGCCAATTCGGATGGTCCAGGAC
>NW_026517233.1:0-791 GCF_026229845.1 Diaporthe amygdali
ATCATCTGCAGCGCCTCCTTCTGGGTGGCGTACCCAGTGCCACCGCCGACTGTGCCGACGGGAATTGAGGGAAAGTAAAGGGACATCCTCAGGTCTTGCGTCTCCTTGTCTAGCTCAGAAGTCAAATGACTCCACGATGCTTCGGCAACGCTGCCTGCATCCTGCCCGGTCGCGACGAACATGGCTGCTAGGATGTTTGCGGTGTTGATATTGGAGCCGAACTGGCCGTTCCGGAGCCCCCCTTCCTTCGCAATCTTGTGCATCAGGTAGAGGCGATCAGTGCTGCATCCAAACACTGACTGACAAGCGTCGTTGGTGATTGTTCCCCAGACAATAACTTCCACACCCCTGGGCGTCTTGACATTGCCCCACGAGGCATTCTTGTCAGAGGCCAGCTGGCCCTCAATGAAAAAGTCCCGGATGAAAAACTTGCCCTCATACTGCTGGCGAAGCATATCACAGGCATGAGCGGTGGCCTTAGTGACCATGTTCTGCCCAGCGGCACTGCCGCAGTGGTAGGTGCAGAGGAGATGGACATGGGACCCGATTACCGCCGGTCGCATTTCTTCTAGTTGAACATGGTCGCTTGTTGACTCGGCCCAGACTGAAAATTCATGCCTCAGAGAAGGAACAGCCCGTGCAAAACACAACGCATCGCCCGGATGGTCAAAGGTGAAGACGGGAGCGCGAGACATGCCGTCCCCGAGCACTTCGAAGCTCACGCCGCCTGACACATTGAAGGCCTTGCAACCCCTGGAGCAACTGGCAATAAGTGTGGGCTCACAAGTTGC
>NW_026517234.1:0-769 GCF_026229845.1 Diaporthe amygdali
TTACTAACAATTAAGACGCGATCGCCAATGACGAGGAGCGGCCAAGTCTGAGTTTCAGGCGCTCGTGGTTCCGGCTCTTCATTTTCCAAGGTCTAGCATACACAGATCAAAACTTTTACGATTACCGGAGGGGCTTCGACAGGGACTTCAAGATGCGTCTCAATAACCTTCACGATCGAATGGGTCAGTGGGTCGAACATGACCCGTCGGACGGGGATTTCCCAGGTGCTGGTGACAACAACTTGGACTACCAATACGCACAACGTCTCGCTGCTCTTACTGTCGCACTGCAAAACTTGGGCGACCAAGCCGACGGGGATGAAGACGGTCTAGACCTGGATGACTTAGGAAAATTGTTCATCTGGATCCTCTGGGGTCTGATAGGACGCAGAATGTTTGATGGCTCGACGCGACATTTTTGCAACAGATTCCGCGATCAGGTCGAATTCCTCCTCCAGCGCTCTCAGCAATGGCTGTCACGCAAGCTGCTCGGGCGCCGCACACCTGAGCTTGACGATGACGACGACGAAGATGGAAATGCGGACAATGAGGGTGACGACGATGAGCATGGGGAGTAGAGAGGATGCGAGGTGCTGTAAGGACTCTGCTGGAGTGCGCCGGTGAGGACGTTGGCCGTGAGGGCCTGTGTGACACGCCTTCACATTATGCCAAGACGTTGCTGTTTATGACCAAGGGCTACCAGGTCAGCGTCCAAGAGGTTGTGAACAATGCGCTCTTCTCCGAGGGACACGACGGAATCGTCATTGTC
>NW_026517235.1:0-761 GCF_026229845.1 Diaporthe amygdali
TTTAATAAAAATATTTAAAAAATAGTTTATTTAATATTTTTATTAATATAAATTAATAATTATAAAAAAACTTATTATAAATTTTTACCTTAATTAAAAAAGTATTTATACTTATAGCTATTAAGCTTATATATTTAATAAAAATAAAGTATAAAGAATAAATAAGTATTTATTTAAAATATAAAAGTATATTTATATAGGGTATTTTATAAATTATTATATATTTAACTTATATAAAATTTAAATTTTAATATTTAATAAAGTATAAATTATATATAATATATAGTTTAATAAATAGCTTTTTTATAAAAACTTAAAAAATAAAGTATTTAATATATTAATAAAAATAAAGCTTAATAAACTTATATTTATAATTAAAATAATTAATAAAGTTAAAGAATTTATATATATTATAAGTTTAAATCTATAAGCTATAAAAAAAGCTTTAAATAACTTTAATTAATTTTAAAAAAGTAATTTTAAGGGTATACTATTTAATATAATTAATTTATTTAGTATATAAAAGGATTAAAATTTAAAAGTAAGTATATTTAATACTAAAAAATACAAGTTTTATTAAAATAATATTTTTTAAAAAAAAAGTATAAGTAATTAAATATAAAAACTTTTAACTTTAAAAAAAATATTTAAGCTAATAAGTATATTAAGTTTAAAGTTTAATTAATTTAAAAATAAGTAATTAAAATTATAACTTATTAATTTAATAATTAAATATTTTTTAATATTTAAATTATAATTAA
>NW_026517236.1:0-761 GCF_026229845.1 Diaporthe amygdali
GCTTTTAATATAATTATAAAATTTAATAAATATTTATTATTATTAATTAAAAAAATATTATAAAATATTTTAAATATAAAATAATTTATTAAATTTAATATATAAATAGTTTTTTATAAGCTATATATTTATTTAAAAAAATAAATAAAAAATAATATTTTAAATTTATTTTAAACTTTTTAAATAGCTAATTATTTTTTTTAAGCTTTTAAAAATATTTATTATTTTTTAATATTATATTAATAAGTTTTTTTATTTATATTTAAATTTATTTTATTTAATATATTTAAATAATATATTTATTTACTTTAATAATAATTAATAAACTTATATATATAAAATTAAATAAATATTAATTTATTTAAAAATTATTAAATTAAATTTAAATATTTTTAAATATAAATTTATAATTTATAAAATTAAATATTTAAAATTTATTATTAAAATAAAAATAAATATTTAAATAAATTTTAAAAAATTATAAGCTATTAAAAAATAAAAAGCTTTTTTTATATTATAAAAAATAAAAAGCTTTTTAAAGTTTATTAATTTTTATTATAATTTTATTAATTTTTATAATAAAATAGCCTTTTTTTTATTAACTTTTATTAAAAAAAAACTTTTTTTAAATAAAATAATTAAAAATAAATAGTATTTATTTATTTTAAAAATATATTTATAAATAAATTAATATTAGTTTAATAAAATTTTAAAAAAAAAATTATAATTAAAATTAATTATTTAAAATATATATTTAAAAG
>NW_026517237.1:0-738 GCF_026229845.1 Diaporthe amygdali
TGCAGCCCCTGCAGACACTCGATCGTAACCCCGTCAGGGATCCTCAGCTCGCACGGCAACTTTTTATAGCCCGACAGAAGTGCAGCCTCAGTCGCACCAGGGGAAGCTTGCATGGCTAGATCCAACGTCGCTTGGCTGATTATCGCGGGTATGTGATGCCTGGGTTCAAGCCGGAGACACCCCTCATTTGCGAATTTATCTCTCAAAGTCGCTGTGACCTTCTCGTTAGATGCCCGAGGGCACAGATCCCCGAAGTGGAGATGTTCAAAGCGGACCCGGACCGTCCCTCTGAAGGAGGCCCCACGGTCTTGGTAAAGCTGATTTTCGATCCCTTGAACATGATATTGGTCCATGACAGATTGTGAAAATTTACGACAACGCTAACTGCAAAGACTTGGCGAGGTCTTACGAGAAACCGAAAATCCATGAACATCCTGGAGGTTTCTTGGTTAGTGCGATTCTTCCTTACCTTTATGGTAGACTAGACATCATGGATACAAGCCGCGTTCTGGGCCTTCCCCAAGCACTCGTTGCAGGCCAACGATTGCTAAGGGGGACACCAAGTTTTAGGTGGGGCCCTTTCGGATGGGGAAAAAAAAGGGCTACTTCGCACGTAAGTTGTCGAAGACCTAGTTTTGGGATCGGGGCCTGTTCGGAGAGCGACCCGAAAATAGCAGCCTTTCCTGCATGAATTGCATTCAGACATATGACTGGACGCGGGTATTTGATCGAGATAGA
>NW_026517238.1:0-729 GCF_026229845.1 Diaporthe amygdali
GGTGGAAAAGAGGGGCATGTTTGGACCTGTCCCGGGCCTTGAAAGCACTGGTTCTCGAGCAGCATCAGCTCCACAAATCACATAAGCTTGAATCAGCTTATTTCCTGTGCTGCCCATCAAGTTACGCGTCACCACGTCCGAACTCGTCACGATATTTCATGCGACATATAGGGGGTGCATCAAGGCGACAGTAGTGAGACCTGCGCGCATGATGCAGAGGTGCACATATGAAGTGGGGCCGAATTGCCAGGACACAGACAACCGTGACCCTTAGAGCGCCTCCCTTTAGCTCACCCTCGAGATCAACATTTGTTAAAGACTGCGTAAGTACAGTATGAAAAGATAGGGACGCACCACCAACGGCCTCACCAACGGTCCCACCAACGGCCCCTATTTCTATGTCGCCATGATAGCAAGCTACTGTATAAACACATGCCAATATCGACATTACTGTCGAGCATCGTTCATATGCAGGATTGAGTAATCTTGGCCACCGCGTAAGGTGGATTTCATGGGGGCACACAGCAGGATGTTCGTATACCCGTATGCAGATGACTTGTGCGATGGTATTAATGAGACACAGCTTATACTAAATTGAATGCTACAGGTCACGGAAAATAGGGCCAAGGACATCAAGTAAGTGAGCACATATCCGACCCCGTATACATGCAAAGATGAGTCAGCAGGAAGAGTTTGGACATGCTTGAACTGCTTTTGGTGCAGGAAAGG
>NW_026517239.1:0-714 GCF_026229845.1 Diaporthe amygdali
GATGACCTGCGACCATGCCACTGCGACAAAGAGCCTGGGCATGGTTCGGTGGATACTGGAAATCGTACTGGGCGAAGATTTTCGGTCTACAAACTGTTCTACTAAAAACGGGCAACCACAGGGAGTAAAGTATATGCTGTGGGAGCCCCGCTCTGCCAGTCCTCTAAAATACCTAAGAGCACACTGGCGAGGGGGATAACCAAACTTCGGAAATAAGAGTTTTAGGAGGAAAGAGAGGTATCTGGGCTCTGATCGGAGCACAGATATCACGATTACACACAATAGGTATCAAATTTAAAAGAATGTGGGTTGGTTGGCTTTTCTGTAAACACTGTGGTTAAAGCAACGCTCTTTTTAAAGCCTTTGCCTAAACTCGCCCCCTTGATTATGTAAGCCTAAAGCTTACCCTGCACCGTGCAACACTACTTAATATAATTCGGACTAGTCTACGTTCTGCATTCCTAAAGATATCTTACAAATAACGGCTTAAAAGCCTTTGTCCTTTGTTTCTCCGAGCGCAGGCTGCTTCAATGTAGACAGCCTGGGCAGGATTTTAGCTCAGTAACCTATGAGATTATATCACTTGGTATCTAGTAGCTCTCCCATCTTGTCAGACTCGGGCTCCGTAGCCGCCTCCCAGTTAACACCTCCCCCACGACGATAAATCCAAACACACCCCGCTTGGAGGCCGACGCCCTCGAGCCGCGATGATGA
>NW_026517240.1:0-695 GCF_026229845.1 Diaporthe amygdali
CTCCTCTGACTTATGAAAGGTGTCGAATATAAAACACCGTGTAAGGACTAGCGACCAAGCCATACATTAGTCATAGAACACACCGTTGCAAGATTTTGGGTTTTTGGTGTCGCAGGGCAGATGCATATGAGATCCGTCGCGGAAGGTGAAGGTGAAGGTGAAGGCGTGCCGCCAGAGCTGGGGAGTGGATGGCCAGCCCTTCAAGCCTGGGGTGGTTTGCCTCCTCAATATTGATGGACTGTACTGTACCCGTTTCCTGATTAGTTTCCCGGTGACAGCTGGGAGCCTCCGAGACGATACCAGCCTGGCTGCCAGGCGAACTCCCTCCCAACCTTCACTCATTCGTTTTCGATCATATCTTCGGCGCTGGGGTTCGAGCACTGCATGGCAAATGCCTGAATCGGACATAAAGGTATTCAATGCAGCTATCAGTCTCAAGCAAAGGTGGCGGCCCCCTAGTCTGCTGACACGCTCTGGTTGACATCCGGCTTCTGGGGCCGCTCAGTTGTCACTGGGCCATTTTCTGACCTGCAGCCAACACTGGGGCCCTCATATTGCTGAAATGTGCACAGACCACTTGTGAACCGCGGGTCACAACAGACATTGAAGCTTGAGTTTCTGGGCTACCGACATGTCGACCGATATCTTGGGGTTTCCGGGAGCAAGGTTCGGTCTGCGCTCATTCTCCTAACGTT
>NW_026517241.1:0-689 GCF_026229845.1 Diaporthe amygdali
AGGAACGGGGTGTGACCATGCCAGAAGATCAGGGTAGACATGATAGTGATGCATTAAGGCCAGGCAGCAGCCATGAGAACATGCTGCAGTGGTATTATCGGGTTACGCTTATATACTAAACGAAAACGTGTACTTTATCCACCGCAACCCGGCTGGGATCCACTCTCGGACCTTCTTGTTCTCTGTGCCTCGAAGTCCTCTTCTAATTTCGGCGCGATTTTCTCGCTCGACTGTGACAGCTTTTGGACTTGTTCACACAACCTTCCAAGCCTTTCGGATCGTTAGCTCTTGAATCGAAATTAGAGAAGGACTCTTACGAGTGCCTGATATCTTCAAAGCTTTGTAACATCACTCTTTGTCTGGATGACGTTTAGGCATGAGTCATTGATTCTCCGCTTTCTCTTTCGCACTACTTGTCAGATTTGGCAATATAGAAAATAGAAAGGCTCACTGCTGCATGACTTCTTGAAAACTTGCGTGCCTAGGAGAAAATTAGTCTCAAGTCGTAGCAAACCCAGGCTTTGGTACATACATCGATGACTGTATATTTCCTCCATCATAAGCTTGCGACATTTGATGCTGTTGTGTGTTACAGCTAGCCTGCATTTGATCCACGCTGTCTTCGTGTGGCGGACAGTGGGTCCAGTGTGGCATGGATCTGGGGGCGCTCAAGATTGGAGTTGGCTCAA
>NW_026517242.1:0-679 GCF_026229845.1 Diaporthe amygdali
AAGACGTGACAGAAGGGCTGCGCCTCAATGACCGTGCATAAGAGGTGTGTGTGTGTGTGTCTACTTAACGTATCCTCCTGCCTATTTGCTGGAAATCACTCAGCTGTCAGGAAAGAAAGTTACTGTGCTTACATATCTTGGATAGCAGGATTGTTTACCTCCGCGCCGCCTGATGGAGGAACGGTGAAAGAGAATATTCGCGGTTCTTCGTACAGTCGTAGAGTTGCTGGGTCAGCAAAGACCTTCTAATCGAATCGGAGTTTTATTCTGGCCATTTTACCCCGTAGAGGTGTGCCTCGCTATAGACTCATGATGTCAAATGTGTGTCGACGAAAAATGATTCCCCATTCACAGAGGTAGACTTCCTTGGTTCTAAACAGTACCTACGGGCAGGAATGCGGCTAAATCGATCGCTCGGATGTTGGAGATTGGTCAGTCCTGTCGAGCCAATCGAAATTCAACCTTGGTCAGAAGAGCCATCTGTCGAACAAGGTTGGTCACCAACAGATACTGTATCGCACTGTACTGTACTTTACAGTATAATACAGTATTTGGAGAATATTGTGGAACACCTTGTGCGCAACAAGCTAGCTGATATCGATTCGAAGTCGTTCACGGGCCTAACTGGACTGTGCGCTCGCCTCAGGATCCACCGAAACAGTTCGTACACTGCTGAGCC
>NW_026517243.1:0-677 GCF_026229845.1 Diaporthe amygdali
AGCACACGACTACACATTGCTATTACACGAGAACGTAGCTTAGCAGGACGTGAGTGGTTCAGAGACTATTGGTTATGCCAAGTACTGGTCTCACAGATGATCTATAAGAGGCTCATAAACTTTATCTCGATTTCAACAAGCCCATCCTATCAGAGTTTTCACGCTTTCAACTTTGGAAGAAAAAGAACGGACGAATGCACTGCTTCAGAATAAGTTGAAAAGGTTGTCCGAAACCAATTGGCGAATGATAAACCACTTGGCGGGCCAACCGTGACTTCGTTGGCTGACGAGGAGACTTTTGTCCACCAAACACACATTTCTCAATGATGTTTGTCAGCCACATTTAGACCAACAACGTTTATCATAAATTTACCTGTCTGAACCCTTGCTAAAGGCCAAGCTGACTATTGACAACTCCAGAACCACTTTAGCTGATGACGTGCGGCAAGAATCATGACCATCACCCCTTTTGTGCTCCGCTAATCAATAAGTACAGGAGTGCCTTCACTCAGGAGGGAAATTCTATTTGTGCATCTGCAGGTAATTTGATCAATCAAATTTAGCCTCGTGCACTCCGATCAGACTACAAACTTGCTTGGGCTACGGTGAAGTAGCAATGGGGGAACCAGTTATTTTGTCTCGGCCAAGTGTCTGTTGATCTGATTGGCTAGCTTGTC
>NW_026517244.1:0-673 GCF_026229845.1 Diaporthe amygdali
CCCTGCGTGTCACCGACGTTTTCAGCCCCTCTCTCACCATTTTCTCCTCCGTGCCCCTTCTCATCTATATCGGTGTCGATTTCCATCTCGTCGAATCCAATCTCTCTCAGTTGGTCCTTTGTCAAAGCCTCTAATTCCTCATCTCTCTGCTGCAAAAGCTTCTCATATTCTTCGATCTTTTTCTTGTGTTCCTCACCTTCCTGTTGTGCCATTTGCGCGACTTTCTCCAAAGTCTTCGCCCGCACATTCGCGGCATGGGGCTGTCGTGATTTCTTCGAAATGTTTCCGGGGGCCATTTTTGGGGGAGTACGATGAATGAGTTCGAAAGGCAGGGACTGATTAGGTTCTTGTTGACAGTTTTCACTCTTCTTTTCAAGAGGCTACGGCGGTTCAACCAACTTATATACATGTGTGGACTCGTGATATCACGATATTTCAGTCCCAACTTAAGGTCCGAGCCGAAACTGGACATCTTTTTGTCGGTAGCTGAAGGTTGGGCCTTCTTCAGGTCAAGGGGCCCTATACCGGACCTGAGATTTTCAGGTCCAGGACCTTCGACCCGGAGGTCACCACGGGTGGCACACTTGATTGAGAGCCGAACAGGTTGCGGATAAGTACAGTAATATTTATAAAAGTCTTAATTTTAGGAGACGCTCGAGCTGTGGAAGGCTAT
>NW_026517245.1:0-671 GCF_026229845.1 Diaporthe amygdali
GATTACTGACGTAGGTGATGCAGTTGATCGGGACACAGGCGTCGAGGATCGAGACATGGATGATCGGCTTCTGTTGAGCCCGCTGATCTTTCGTAAACCCCAAAATCTATTCTTCTCCTACTTGTTCACCATCTTTTCAATTGTTGCATGGTGTTCGACAAGGGGAACTTCAACATATCGGAAAACAAGGGGTCGCAACTATCCATCGGTGCGTAGCAGCGGCCTGTGGCTCCTGAGGCTCCGCTCCTCGTGCAACCCACGCAAGTCACCCACTTTACTCCTGGTGGGCAGTGTTGGTGGGACCACGCGTGATTATCCCAGAAATGCTGCTCATCAAACCAGCTGTGAAGGCAGAGCGCGAGAGGTCGGGCTTCGCAACCAAGCCGAGCTGCGCCAGGCGTGGAGCTGAATTCACATGACCGACAGCACGGAACGGCCACCTTTTGAATCAAGGGTGCAAGAAAAAGCAAGTAGGCACAGGATTGACGCACAGAGAACGCAGTGAGCCCACATCGGATCCCTAGTAGTCCAAGCATGCCTGTGCTATAGCTTTAGCCAGGAGGGATAGGCTGATCGGCAAGATGCGAAATCCTTTAACTTACAAATTGGAATAGACTCGGTTGGAACCATCGCGAATCACGCTTTAAATATCTTCCAGTTTCCGTTTCCTT
>NW_026517246.1:0-654 GCF_026229845.1 Diaporthe amygdali
GAATTAAAGACAGAATCATGGTTCATGCGTCAAATCCCCCTACTGAAGACGAAATCACTGTGGCGCTCCAGGATTCGAACTACTTCGACTCAGATAATCCGTTTCAATGGTCCTCATATGATAGTCAACTGGATAGCCAGTGGCTGCCTAACGACCAGACTGCCTACTGTTTCGATCCCGCAACTCTCTGCAGCGTAGAATGGTCAGATTCATTGTTCGTCGATCCAGCCCTTGAGCAAGGATTCTCGACCCAAACTCCGAACCATGACACGTCACAGACAGGAGTCTACGAAAGAGAAAGCGTTGCGGCCCATTCTGTGACCGAGGAAAAGTGCGATCCAGCCATTTCCCGCCTTGAAGAAAGAATGTGTGCCTTGGAGAAGCAGGTAGACTGTAGGCTTTGCGAGGTTGAGGCAGTAGTCAAGAATCTTCGGACTGAGTAAGCATGCTCCACGTTGAATTCAAATGCGCCGTTAATAAGATGATTGCAGGTTGGAAGAAGACAAGACGAGGTTCTGTAGCGAAATTGATGAGCATATCCAACGATTAAGAGGATGGGCGTTCGAGGTGCAGGGTATCTTTGGCAGGGTCACACAGTACAAGCCAGGACAGTGAGCAGAATAGCATCTGTAAGATATAAATCTACACTCATCA
>NW_026517247.1:0-652 GCF_026229845.1 Diaporthe amygdali
GATGGCAGCGATGACGCGAGACATATTACACGGACACCATAAAAGTGTTAGTTGACATGGGTGAAAACCTGTACCAACTATCAGATCTATGAAGGTAGAATTAGGGGCCATAAACGCACTACTTGAATCGGTGGGGATAAAAAGAAGAATGTTTACAAAGCTGGAATTCAAAAAACTCCAATCTGATAAAATGAACAGATATATTCGGCATCAATTAATAAGAACTGAGAAATGTAGGAAGACAAACCCCCAACTGTTTTGAAAGATAGCTATGTTCTGTATAGAGAAGTCAGTTAGCTTTAGAACTTCAGCGTATAACAGAGTGTTTCCACAGTGATGACACGAAGAAAGTTTATCGCAAGTATGGAACAAGCTTAGGAGGATAAGTAAAATTATAAATAAAAAAGTAGACGATCTTGAGTATAGACGTGTGTATATACCAAAAGGAGACTCAGACTTTCGTCCACTTGGAGTTCCTAGTGGAGAATGAAGAGTAATTATGCATATGTACAATAATTGGTTAACAATGTATCTCGCGCCTACTTTGGAAAAATATAATCATGCATATCAACCGGGTAGAGGTAGTTTGACAGCCTGAAAGCAACTAGTAGACAAAGTACTAGAAGCAAAATATGTATACGAATTTGACCTT
>NW_026517248.1:0-644 GCF_026229845.1 Diaporthe amygdali
GTGACCTGCTTCTGTCACGTAGCGAATCCTTCCAGGCCTGCCCTGCTGGCCTGTGGGGTTTATCTGCGCCTTCAGGGAACCAACAGTGCTCCCCTGGTTCTATTCCTGTCACGTTCGTGACAGGTAGTTATTGCTATAGCTGTAATTATTAGTATTATTTAATCCCTGTAAGAGGTTGTATTAAAGGGGGCTGTTTTTAAGTTTAAATATATTTAAAGTAAAGGTAATATTTATATATAATATTGCTCAAGGTTTATATAAAATATTTAAATAAGAATAGTTAAAATATTACAATTATAATTAGTTTTTAGCTAATAAACCTAATAAGCAGGTTTATATTTAAAAAGTATTTAAAGTAGTAAAATTTTTAGTAATATATAATAATAGTTAATTAAAAGCTTTATAGTTATTTAAAGTAAATACTAAATTAACTATTAAAAAGTTATTTTTAGTTAATACTATTTATTTAGTAATAAGTAGTATTATATATAGTTTATTTTTTTAGCCTAACTTATAAGGCTTATAGGCTTATTATAATTGGTAGAACTGCTTCTGCTGAACAAGCCCGGTGTGACGATCACAGCTGGTTCCTGGCTGATAAACCTAGTGAGCGGGTTTATGTTCAGGGAACGTTCAAGGTGGTG
>NW_026517249.1:0-641 GCF_026229845.1 Diaporthe amygdali
CGATAGCGATCAGAGTGAGGTTCCTAATTTTCCCAATAAACTCAACAGCAGAAGCGGGCCGAGGGCCGGCTTCAGGGATCCTAGCCTATATCGGCTGGATGACTCAGAACATGCACCATGGGAGAGCTTGGTGAACAATCTCCCCAAGGCGCGGCAGCCGTGCCAAGAGGAAATTCAGCGTGACGAGAATGTCAGCAACCGACGGGCCGTTTCCAACAAGAGAAAGGCTCGTAGCCTAGATCTGGAAGACTTTCCGCCGAAAAGGGGGAAGGTCCATGCGGTGCATGGCAGCGACGGCCGCGGAGCTAGGGGCGGAACTGGCCATGGGAGCAAGCGGCCACGGACGCTCTAAGTCTTGCGTAATATGAGGCATGAGGAATACAGAAACGAGGGGATAAATTGACCAGGCGATTCGTTCTTTGACTATTTTGTGGTTCTGTACTATGTAAGGTTTGGCTTTCCTCCAGTTTTCTGTCTTAGTCATGCTACCCATCAGTCTTTCGGGTATCGCGAGTATACTCTATACAAGCGTATATTAGCCTCATTCCTATTGGCTGAGAAGTTAATCTCTTCTAGAACCGTTGAAACTATACTGTATATAGACCTAATAGACTGAGCATTCTCACGATTACCATACTATT
>NW_026517250.1:0-635 GCF_026229845.1 Diaporthe amygdali
CATAACCAATAGTCTCTGAACCACTCACGTCCTGCTAAGCTACGTTCTCGTGTAATAGCAATGTGTAGTCGTGTGCTCAATCTAGCTTGGTCTGGATTAGTAGTCGAAGAACAGTCTCACATACTATGATCCTGCATTTAAATGTCCCAGAGCAGCAAGTTCACATCTTGCCCGTCTCATTTGTTATATTACTTCATCTCTCACAGAGTAATTTACGTACTGTACGAAGTCGTGTTTCAAAAATTGCTTACGCTCGATCACCAACTTCTCTGTGTCACTTCAAATTTGGGTACGCACAGCACGGAATGGCGGAACTGTCGAAAGACAAGCAGACTATTATGCAAAAGGCTTTCGAAATTCAGGAGCAATGCGTGAGACTGTCCGAGACATGCCCAGATGCACACATCTGCTTTTTGTTTCGGGCCAAGGGTAAATTCATTTCCTTCCAAATTCCAAATAGCTGGCCGATCAGAGCCAGCGATGTCGCCGGTGATGCCCTGCCGGCGCCCAAGATCCCCTGCGACATCAATACAGCTTCCCAACTGAAAGTCGACGATGAACAATCAAAGAAATCATATACCAGCTGCTCAGGTATTCCGAGGCCTGATAGTCCCACGCTTCGGGATGATCCTGTG
>NW_026517251.1:0-628 GCF_026229845.1 Diaporthe amygdali
AAGACTGATGCGAGACCAGTGCGAGGTTCAATTCTGAGGTTTTCGCCTGAGGGCCTGCACCGCTCAATGCGGAAGACCCCAATGGTAAACAGCAAAGTCCCCAGCCCCTCGAGACTCTGGGCCGACCGTTGTGGATATCGCACATGCTATCTGGCTTATACTCCAATAGACTACGAATTAAGTCCAATTCACATCCAAAATGGCAGAGGATCTTCCCGTATGCCCCGGGGATGCCGCGTCAAGCAAGGCGAGTCTAAACAGTGCAGGGGTCGAAAGCCCCCAAACTGAACCTCGCATTAGTGCCTGCAGGGGCTGCACCGAGTCGCGACGGCTGAGGGGAAAGAATGGGCTTGATTACGTCCAGGAACATTCGATGGCGTGCTGTAATAGGTCTCATGCATTATTGTGGGTATTCCGCGACGCAGGAGGGAATCAGCTGGAAAACCGGTCTTGACACTGATTTCAATTTTGATAACTACAAAACCAACCCGCCGAATGCCGGGATCCCAACGGCGCCCGTTAGCAAGCTCACTGAGGCCCAGACTTTGGCCTCTGCAAATTACATAGAGCGAAATGTTCAGCCACAAACGGAGATGGAAAGTTGGTCAAGCCTCCCTTAACGATGCCA
>NW_026517252.1:0-607 GCF_026229845.1 Diaporthe amygdali
AAAGGAAAAAGGGACGGAGGACAAAAAAGGGAGGGGGAACAGGTAATAAGAGCTTAAAGAAAAGGAAGAAAAGAAAGGCAGAGAACCACGTCGAAATCTAGCCACGACATGCGCATTTAGGAATGAAGCCACTCCTTGGTGCGTGGAAGACTTGACCCAGCCGCAAAATCTTCCTGTGGCAGTACTATTGTCCGAGTTCTGCCAACTACTCACTCATACAAAGGCTCTTCCTGGCTGGCGGAACAAGACACCTCCGATATGCCCCGCGATGACTGTGCTGTTTAAGTTGAGCTCGTTGTCCTATCGAGGAGAGAAATCACCGTCCATGCTTCTCAGCTCTTGATTTGGTAGGAATGTCAAGGCATTCTGTTGCCACTCTCCTTGCCAAGTACTCGCATCCTCGTTCTACTCATCCAGGGGCGCCCCGATGCTGAGCAACACTGGCCAATGGGGTAGGCAGTTTGTGTGCGAGGAATCACTTGGGCTGCTTGTTGAACAAGGATGGAGATCATGTGATGCTTGCTACTTCAAGATTGCTATCGTCTTTTCAAGTTCATACATAGATCCTCAAGTGCGCAAACTTAATCTGATTAATGAATCAAGCGTA
>NW_026517253.1:0-606 GCF_026229845.1 Diaporthe amygdali
CAAGTCTTTTCGTTACTGGCGGTCCAGGCCGGAAGGGGAAACGAGAAGCTCCCCTGAGCTTGGTGTTGCGGCTCACATGGAAGAAAGACCCACACTACCGGGGTTTTCAGGACATGATCGTCACCATTAACGGGTTGGAAGTGACGATAGATCTCATCGCCCTTCCTCCTTCCTCAGACGATTCCCAAGCCCCCACAGTCGACGATTGCATCATTCTTGTGTGGGGTCCCGGGGGTTAGTAGTGTCTCCAAACAAGCTGACTTGAAGGCCATTCTCCAAGTTTCCAGCATCCTATCTTCGGCAGCTTCATTTCAAGAGTCTTATGATACTGATAGCGCGAGCAATCGGCGTAATCGTTACAAACTTCTCGTTGGAATGAGCTCTTTTTACTTTTCTGTCAGAACTCTGATGCAAATACGGACGTCTTGAATAGATTAATCTGTTTGCAGAAGGTATTGCCATCATGTCTTTGTCATTGTTTTTCCAGACACATCAATAAGGCTAACTGGCCTATAGTGGCACAGATAACTATGAGTCTGGCGTTCCCAGGTTCCTCTACCAGAGGCACAGGATTCAGCCTGAATGCTGGCGTTCGCAATGATCCAA
>NW_026517254.1:0-599 GCF_026229845.1 Diaporthe amygdali
ATCGAAATGATCCCTTGATGGTACTGTATATGGTACGTATGCTGCGCATTGGGCGGTGAAAGGTATCTCGTCGTCAGATAAAGCCTCTGCTCGACCTCATTGCCTGCTTGGCATTTTCCATTGGTCATCGATCGGTATCCCAATCAGGTTATGTTCAGAGACTCGTCACGCGTGTTCGGTGGTGATTTGACTAGCCAAGTTCTTCGAAAATCTGCCGGTTTGGTACTGTACAGTACGAATACAAGCTCGTCGAGAATTGACGTTACATTGTTTGTACTGTACTGTAATTGAAATAGAGCCCGGCGGTCGCTCCACCAAGACTCTGTTGCTCCTTGCCCTTGGTTCCAATATCGAACAAATTCTCGACCCCATGTTCATGTACTGTATAGCTTCCGTCTTCATCACCCGTATTCTCATTCTCAATATTAGCCTGCCCCGCAAACACTGTCAACATTGCCAGAATGCGTGTCTCAACTGTTGTCACCATCTGCACCCACATGAGCGTCTCGACCGGAATGACTGGCGTTCGTGACTTCGCTCTTCATCCTCATCCCGCACCCGCTAACAATACTATGTCAGGAACTCGGAGATGCTGCAGT
>NW_026517255.1:0-596 GCF_026229845.1 Diaporthe amygdali
TGAAATAGAAGTCAGCACTCTATAGGCAGGGTAAAGAAGCCAAATTCACGGGAACCCCCTAAGAGCCTCAAGTGCCAACCGGTATTATATACCGGGGCGATGGTAATGACAAAGGTATGGCAATAACCTTGAGGATAAAGGAAACAAAAATGGGCAATCCGGAGCTAAATTCGAAAGATAAATGTGCAACGACTAGATGGTTTCTCGATACTAACGCGCTAGAGGAATACTCCGAGTTGAAGGAGATACGTTAGTATTGTAAGGTATAGTCTACTAGCTCCCCAATTGAGATATTGGGATATGAAATAAACCGAAAGGGAGCGTTATGTGAGCAGCTGTCTCCGTAAATAAAAAAATCAAGGCAAGTACTAGCGCGGCCGTAGCAGTATGTGTAGATCTGAGGAAATACACAGCAAGTTCTTAATATTCGGAAGGAAGTAGTGGCCACTGATAGTGGGCCTGGTAGGGTTAACCAGCACACAAACGCTTCAATATGAAAAAGCCTATTCGGCATAGGAAAAAAGGGAATGATTTTTTGATAGGAGGAAGCTCATGGCTTTTTTTTCTACTCGCAAAAAAAAGTCTTTAAAGACAGG
>NW_026517256.1:0-596 GCF_026229845.1 Diaporthe amygdali
GGTTGATTGGTTGATTGGTTGATTGGTTGATTGGTTGATTGGTTGATTGGTTGATTGGTTGATTGGTTGATTGGTTGGTTGGTTGGTTGGTTGAGTCGACTCGTAAACTATGCGAACTTTTTCCGGCAGGAAATTAAATGGCGACCGCCCCACTGCCTAGCGAGCAAGCAGGCTGCGCCTGACATGCCAACGTTCAAAGGCAGCAAGTGCTGTAGCTAGCTTCAGTGGGAGGACTAGGCAATTGTCCATTTACCCACCTAATGGCCTTGTGACGTGCAACCTGCAGGTTGGTGAGACTTCGGGAACATTTGCAAAGGGTATGACCAGCTACCTCCCCAATACGGATGATCCTGCGGAGAAATGGACATACAGGACTCCAAGAACTACTCGCTGATTATTGTGGAGGGACTTCGGGCACAAAGGAAGTTTCCTGCAATTTGTACTGTAAGCGCATTTACCGTACAGTACAGTACTGTGCTGTACAGTACAGCGGTGTAGCAACATGAATTTCTACACGTGCCCTCTAATCATGATTGGGTGCTTGCTTGTTCATCAACCAACAACCAGTCGTGGTAGTCATTGGTCCTTTCGAGTGA
>NW_026517257.1:0-594 GCF_026229845.1 Diaporthe amygdali
TTTGTAAGACTTTCGGGCTGCACAAAGGCACACGAGTATTGAAAGACTCCACATATATTAATAGCTATATCCGGCAACAAAAATGCTTCTGATAAATATACGTGCCGTAAAGCTGTCTCCACCGAAAAAATAGCTAGTACTTGCCAAAAACAACCCAAAATTTCGCCTCGTGATAACGGTTCCAAACGGTGTGATACGGCTCCAAACCCCGTCAACCCGTCACCACCCGAAGGCAGCCCGAACAAATGCCGCCTCTACTACGTGTTTGCGGTCTGTTCAGACTTCCGATACATCAGAATCATCACCGTATCGTAAACATACGAGTTCGTCTGGGTCGGTAAATTCCGCACAATATCCCGTTCCGCTTGACTTCGGGCCGCGCGACGCCCTGCGGTGTTGCGTGAGAAACGCCCCTGATTTAGGTAATTTTGTGCCAGTTGCTCAATACGTCGAGCATGCTCGTCCATGAGACGATTGTGGTAAGCTGCAATACCATAGTAGGCTTCCAGCACCCTCCGTGTCTCACTCCTTCTCATCGCCGTGTTTGCCTCAATCTGAGCATCCCTTGTTTGCTGGATAGCGCCCGCCGACCCC
>NW_026517258.1:0-591 GCF_026229845.1 Diaporthe amygdali
ATGAGCCCGTTGCTTTGCTGTTGCTGTTCCTCTTGTGCACGATCTTCTGTCAAGATAACAGAAAGCGAACATCACGTCACGAACCGCCTCGGATTGCGGAAGCACAAGAGCATCAAATAATTCTTCTTCTTCTTCAAAAGCTTTTACACATAGCTAAGATGGCGATGCCGGTCTTGGACCAGCTGTGCGAGAGGTACTGGAATGAATGGGACCGGATCCGAACCAACGACCCTCAGAATCTAGACAATTTTCGAGCGCTTGAAAACATTTGCCTTTCACCTCGCCTCAGTGCAGTAACCAGCATAATCGTCCTTGGACTTGGCAATGGCGGCACTTACCAGGAGCAAGTGAACAACTGCAACAACCGGCTGGACCCGTACCTCGAGTACAGCCAAAAAGTATTCTTCACACAAATAGTAGTCGCTAAAAACCTGGCGAACTTGCTCAGACAACGATTCCGAATAGAAATCAACATATGGGCCTATGATCCACAAACTACCCCTTATACCTGGGGTTCTCTCCAATACCTAGGCATCCAGACGATTCAGAACAACACAACACGAGACCAGTTAAGAAACTACATCACTCCCG
>NW_026517259.1:0-591 GCF_026229845.1 Diaporthe amygdali
TTTAAATATAATAAATATACTTTTTAATTTAATTATTTTAAGTATTTATTATACTTTAAATTAAATATTAACTTTTACTAAGCTTTAAATTTTTTATTTATTTTTATTAATAAGTAAATTTACTATATTTTAATAATATTATAGTATATAAAAGAAAAGCTATTACTTATATATATTTATTATATATTTAATAAATAATTTTAAATATAGCTATATTTAATTTCTTTTATTTATAACCTTTTTATTAATTATAAAAATTTTAATTTTTTTATATAATATAATATTTATTTTTTATTTATTTATTTTATTTTAATACTTTATTATTAATAACTTTTATTAATATTATAATAAATAATAAAATTAAATTTGTTTTATTATTAAAAAATAAGCTATTAAAGTATAGTTTATTTTTTAATACTATATAAAATAGTATTTATTTTAAATATTATTAAATAAAATAATTTAATTTTTTTTATAAAAATAGTTTATTATTTTTAATAATAAATTAATTTATTTTAATACTTTTATTATATTTTATATTAATAATTATAAATATTTATAATTAAAAATAATTTTTAAATATTTTTAAAA
>NW_026517260.1:0-590 GCF_026229845.1 Diaporthe amygdali
TTCGGCGTCTCGTGCAGTGGCACTGAGCTCATGTCCCTGGATGAGCGAGCGGAGCTTTTCCGCACGAGCACTTCCTTTAGTCATATCGAAGATAGGGGTAATGTGTGCAAGTTGGTGGTTCGCTGCACGAAGCTGTCTGGCAAGAGAAAGAGGGAGGTCGGAACCCTTTGCAACGAGGAATCTCACATTAATTAGCATATCAGTTTGTGATCAAGTACTGTACTGTATGACCTTCGAAGTCCTCGCCTGTGGAAGGCATTTGGCGATACTGTGCTGTCTTCCATCTACATGCCGTGCCAATCGAAATGAGTCCAATTAAAAACCGCAAAGGCCCACGATTGAGAACAGCTACTTCTCTTCCAATCATATTTTCACAGGCCGAGAGAAACAAGAGTCTATATACAAAAGAGAGCACCATGCACTCCTGCTATGCGCTAGATTGATTGGCGCAGATATGTTGGCTAATCCATGAACGAATCTCCCTTCGCTTCACTGCCAATACAATCCGTACCGACTCTACTGGACAGCCATGATGCTTCAAGAGTGGACGACTTTGAGCTTTACTAATTCGTAGAAACCTTTCTTTCGCG
>NW_026517261.1:0-589 GCF_026229845.1 Diaporthe amygdali
CAATCAAGTTCAAATCCAGGTTGTGCCCGACCTGGGGACATTTCTGACTCTCCTACTATCAGTCCTCTGGAGAACAACAGCAATACATCGAGTCAAATTTGTCGAGAGGGAGACGCAGGGCCCTTTCTGGAAGCAGCGGGCACAAAGCCCGAATGATCAGTGGAAGTGAGAGACATTACTATAGTTTCGGCCCGCGATAATGGTAACATATTTGCGAAGGAAAAGGCACAGTGATGTCAGTTCCCAGCTATTCATATGGAGGTTGCTAGATGTCCGAACCCAGAATGAGCCAAAGTTCAGGAAAGAGAGTGAAATGAGGTTACCAAGCGCATGAAATGAGAAATGTTTCAGAGGTGGAGTGGGCGAAAAATGTGCATTGCCGTCTCCAGAAAATCTGCATAGGGTCAAAAATCTCTCTGTTTCTCCGCCCAAAGTCCTTTCTTGATTCTTTTACACCCTAGAGGTGTGCCTCGCTATAGACTTATGATGTCAAATGTCTGTCGACGAAAAATGATTCTTCATTCACAGAGGTACACTTCCTTGGCTGTAAACAGTACCTACGGGCAGGAATGTGGCTAAATCGATCGCT
>NW_026517262.1:0-588 GCF_026229845.1 Diaporthe amygdali
ATTTAATTATAAAATATTTTTAAAAATATTAAATTAATAATTAATAAGTTTATATATAAAAAGTTATAAAAAAAAAAGTATTAAATATTTATAATTTAAATTATTTTATAAAAAATATTTTAGTATATTTATTAAGTATTATATTAAATTAGTTATATATTATATTAAGCTTATATGCTTATTATTAATATATTGCATTTAATTATTACATTTATAGTTATTATTTAAGTATATACTTTAAGTTATTATTATAAATTATTAATTATAAAAAGGCTAATGCTTTAAAAGAAATTATTTTAAGTAAAATATATTATAAAACAAATATTATAAAATTAAGTTTTAAAAATAAATTTTAAAGTTTTTATATAAGATAAAAAAGTATATTAAGCTTTTTATATATTAAAGAATTTTATTATTAAAATAATATAAAAAATAAAAAATAAAAAGTATAAAAAAAATAAAAATAAAAAAATATAAAAATTTTATAAATTTTTAAATAATTAATACTTAATTTAGTTAAAATATATTTATTAAAATATTTACTTTTTAATAAATTTTAAATATTATATATTAAAGTTTTTTTATAAT
>NW_026517263.1:0-578 GCF_026229845.1 Diaporthe amygdali
GCCATCATCTTCATGAACGCCTCAACTTTTGGTTTCTCCATCGGCGTGGCATCACCGTATGGTATCAAGCGTTCGTCACTCCAGACCATGACGAAGATCTTGGAAGGGCTCGGCGTCGCAGTATCCTGCGATCTTTTAGTGCTTTTCCCGTCTATCAGTCGAGTGTTACTTACCGCCATTTCCGTATCATTTATGTCAGCCGTTAAATCTTCTTCTACCTCTTCGCTTGTATCCTTCCTCAGCATTGCTTCATCTCTGTCAGTGTTCGTGCTTTTCGCCGAAATTAGTGGCATTTCTTGAAAGCCAGAAGAGCTCGAAACTCCAGCATCTGTGTTGCTTGCGGTTGGTTCTTGTGACCCATTCTGCATTGGTATAGACCCAGGAGCCTCTGATCCGATCGTCTCTACAGGGTCGTCTGACGGCCCTATCGCTACATCAACGAGTGAAGCGTCAAAATCCTGAGCCGGCAGACGCCTGCCAAAGAAAGCAAAGAACACGGACACCCTTACGGCAAAGGACGATACACCACTGCCCTGCCCGTGGTCTGAGCCGTAAATTTGGGGTATAAAGAGGTGTCT
>NW_026517264.1:0-577 GCF_026229845.1 Diaporthe amygdali
CGAACAGGTTGCGGATAAGTACAGTAATATTTATAAAAGTCTTAATTTTAGGAGACGCTCGAGCTGTGGAAGGCTATATTAGTCAATCAAGTAGATTGATTTACTCTGAAGCCCGTCAGGTTTCATCTAATTTCGTTTAGGTCGATAAGTTGCACGAGGTTTGTGAATGGCTGCATGATCTTGACATGTGTGACAGTAAAAGAATGATAGGTGTCCAATTTATCTCATGATGGGAACATTTCACAAGAATATCGTTAGCTTGACTTTCTGCGCGTAGTGGTGATCAGTGGCCGTATTGTTTGTTTGTCGTAACCTCCCGAGAAGACTCCGTGATCACGTCCCGACTCTATCGTCAAATGCAGATGGTGGACCGCTGACTTGACAGTGTGCCTGAAATTCGTCTTACTAATGGATCCATAACTCTAGGGAATATGGTCCTCGTTTTAGGCCCCGAGAAGCGAGAGACTTGTTCATGGCACGCTCTATTGCAAAGCATGCTGCAGATGTGCAACTAAGATGAGGATCATGATTGACTCCCATTTTGGTGGTCAGGAAGCTCAAACTATCTCTGGGCCTT
>NW_026517265.1:0-577 GCF_026229845.1 Diaporthe amygdali
TGCGTTCTCTGGGTGCGGAGAGCCGTGCTGTGGGTCAGTGAGTCATACGAAGGATCTTGGCCCTGAGCTCTATGAATTATAGAGTTAATTTTAGTATAAATTTATTAAAATTTTATAGTATAGAATAAAACTAATTTTTTTATTTTAATTTAAATAGTTCCCTTTTAGCCTATTATTCTTTATTAGGGTTTTAAAATAGGGTTTTTAGGGTATTTTTATAGTTTTTATATTTTCTAAAGACTTTTTATATTTTAAGCTTGTATTTACTAAATACTTTAGTACTAATAAAGTTTATAAGGTATAGTTTAAACTAGGTAAGAATATATTTTTTAAGAAAGGAAGTAGTATATATAATTTATTTCCTATTTAGTTAATTATTTATTTAATTAAAATGCTAATATACTTTAATTTATATAAAGTGTATCTATAGCTATTTAAGGGTTCTATTATAAGATATTAGGCTATTTAGCCTTACATTTTCCTTTTATAGGCATAAGTAGTTGTGACGATCACAGCTGGTTCCTGGCTGATAAACCTAGTGAGCGGGTTTATGTTCAGGGAACGTTCAAGGTGGTGA
>NW_026517266.1:0-575 GCF_026229845.1 Diaporthe amygdali
AAAATAACTTTTAAAATTCTTTATTATTTATAAAAAAAGTATTTTTAATAATTAAAAATATATTAATACTTTAAAATCCTTTTTTATATTTAATTTTTAATATTTTTATTAAATAAAAGTATTATATTAAATAATTACTTATATTAAAATATATAAATTTAAAGTTTATAAAAAATTATAAAAGCTATATAGCTATATATACTATATTTAAATAAAGTATTATTATAATATATAATACTAATTTTATATATTTTTAATATTTTTTAATTTTAATATATATAGCTTTTTTAATATATTTTTATAGCTTATTAGCTAATAAAAAAGTTATTAGTAAAAACTTTTTATTATTTATTAAACTAAATTTAAATATAATCTTTTTAAAGTATATATTATATATTAAGCTAATTATTCTTTTTTAACAGTTTTTAATTATTTATATACTTAAAAACTATTTTATAACCCTTTAGTTTACTATATTATATATATATTTAATACCTTTTTTAATTTAAAAAGCTTTTACTTAATATTTTTAATAATAAAATATTAAAATATTATTTATATAAAAAATTATTATA
>NW_026517267.1:0-575 GCF_026229845.1 Diaporthe amygdali
TTTTACTTTTTATATATATATATATTATAATATTATTAATATTTATTTAAATTATAATAAAATTTAAAAAATATTAATAGCTAAAAAATAAAAATAAAATATTATTATATTTTAATTTATTAAAATTATAAAAATTAAAATAAAAATATATAAAAACTAATATATAAGCTTTTTTTATATTAATAATAAATTAAAAGTATTTATAATTAAATTTATTATTTATATTAATATAAAAATAATAATAATTAATAAAAAATATATTAAAAATAAATATATAAATTATTTAAAAATTATTTACTAT
Source organism: Diaporthe amygdali (assembly GCF_026229845.1). Taxonomy (NCBI): domain Eukaryota; kingdom Fungi; phylum Ascomycota; class Sordariomycetes; order Diaporthales; family Diaporthaceae; genus Diaporthe; species Diaporthe amygdali. The sequence goes on from NW_026517267.1 coordinate 302, forward strand.
ATATAAAATATAAAAAAATTAAATATTTAAATTAAAATTATTAAAAATAATATTATAATTATAAATATAGTTAAAAAAATATATTTAATAAATAATTAAATAATTACTAATAAAAAATGCTTTAATATAAGTTTTATAATTATTAAAGTTTTTAATAAAAATAGTTTAAATTTTTTTAAAAATTATAATATTTATATAATTAAAGCTATTTTATAAATTTTTAATTATAATTTTAATAATATTATTATTTTTATTTTTTATAATAATTTTTAAA
>NW_026517268.1:0-574 GCF_026229845.1 Diaporthe amygdali
AAAGTGGCCATCTTAACTTTCAACCGTCATGTACAGTACGATCAGTCGGAGCCAACGAGAGTCATTCTGCCCATTGAGAATTTCAATAGGCGATCACTAACTTGACGAGATCTGTACTGTAACACAACACCCCCAGCCTTTGGTCTCGCAAGCACGGTCTTGAAGGGATGACTGAGAAATACTACTTGTCCGACGCAACAATAAGGGCGCAAAGACAGCATGAACATGGGCTGATATGATTGGCTTCGGTGTGCTATCTATGCTGGGGCGCGCGTTGGCCAATGACATTCTGCTTGCTGCCCTCCACGAAGGCCCTGTCTTTGCAGACCCTTATGCACCGCGACTATGATTGGCTTTCTCTTTCTGCTAAGTCTGGTTGGCCCGCTTCGTGGAACGTCATGAGACAAGCGACGGGCACATACGAAAAGTGTAATGGCCCTACTTTATTCTGCCATGCTACAGTAGTCGCGCGCATCTCGGGACGGCAAATGAAGTTGCATCAGAGCTTCGATCGAGATAAAGATTAGATCGGTGTACTGTGGACTCGACAGATCTACAAGTCTTTGAAAAAGAA
>NW_026517269.1:0-573 GCF_026229845.1 Diaporthe amygdali
GTCAGAGACTGAGGGATGCGCAGCGCGGGCAAGACAGCGGTGGCCGTCGAGAGATATTCCTTCATGATGGAAACTTTTATGTTGGGTTTTGATATTTGGTCGTACGCAAGTTGATCTGCAGTGTCGTCAATTTAACCTCGATGGGGATAATGCTGACAGCGTGCTTACATCGGGCATTGACTTGAGTGAATCTTGGGCATGTTGGGTCAGTATTCGCTGTTAGACGTATTTATATTTCAGCAGACCTTCGAGTGTCGGCTCGGCAGAGGGGGATCTGGGCAAGCATGCGGGTCTTCTGCTTAACTACTCCAGCTACCAGGCGCAGACATTGTGGTGATTGAACGGATCATAGAAGGGAAACCCAGAGGTACAATAGTAGTGCGTGTGAGTGTTACTGTACAGTACTGTATTGTAATATATACTACTGTACAGTGCAGTACACCAATGGCTAGGAATTGTCGAAAACTCAACGAGAATTGAAGATCAGCTTGCGCGGTGTTATCGGGCGTGAGGAACCGGCATGTCAAGCCCAATGAGACGCAGTTGGGGTTGCCCTTGTGGAAGGACAAGGTT
>NW_026517270.1:0-546 GCF_026229845.1 Diaporthe amygdali
ATTCTGGCTCTCAATACATTAAATTAAAAACGGAGAGCGACGACGGCTTTCGAGTGGATGAACACTAAGAAATCACGCGCGTGGGCGGGTAAACCAGCAATCGCGGTTCTGTTCCCGGCCCATGCGTGGTGAACTTTTCATTCTCTCCTTAAGCACTGGTGTCAATCAGGGACTATTAAGCAGAGCAACTTTCTCGCAGCATTGTCACAATTACCAGGCACAAAAACACCTCATTCATTTCTCACTATCTTCCATGATACCGTATACACTCATCCGCTTCTTTCCACAAATCGACTTCACTATGTTCACACGTGCAATCTTCGGAATCCTTGGCGCGACGGCTGTTGTCTCTGCTGGCCCCTCCACCACTACCGATTCATCTCCATCAAGGACAACGGCAAAGACTGGCGTGACGCATTCTGTCGTGGCGGGCCTTGGAGGCGCTCTAGTCTTCGACCCAGACAACGTCGTGGCCGAGATCGGCGATGTAGTTGAGTGGCATTTCCTTCCAAAGAACCACAGCGTCGCTCAATCATCCTTCGCACA
>NW_026517271.1:0-545 GCF_026229845.1 Diaporthe amygdali
GCCTGAGGAAATTCGCGTGCAAATATTCCGTACCGTAGAAGATCTACCCCGCAGCATATATTCTATCCTCCAATAGCCTCCTTCATCTCACATCAGTCAGACTTCACCCAACATCGTTGAAGGGCCAGCCTTCGTGTCCAAAATTTGACGCATTGCAGCCCGGAGTTCCTTTCGATTCTTTACCTCCCACTTCGGTACGAGTTGCACATCTTTGGATGCGATTTTTTGGCCTTCCTGGAGGCGATAGGACAGCCGGCCAGCGTGGTTAAATGAAGCATACACTTGTTCTCGCTTTTGCTGTCCCGCCGAGCTCCGTGACCAGCCCACAATGAAAATGTCAGAAGCAGGATCGGCCTTCTTCTCCACATGACTCGCACGCGTACGGCGGTTTGTTCTTCGATGCTGTGTTCTGGCAGGATGACGAGGACTTGTCTTGGCGCTTTGCCGTCGAGAATGTTCTCTCGATGCTACACACATTCCGGGAGTACGACCTCCTCGTTTCGTAGAATTCCGTCGTTGAGAAGAAATGTCTGGGCTCGAGATGG
>NW_026517272.1:0-541 GCF_026229845.1 Diaporthe amygdali
TTCTCTTTGTGCCCCCATCTCAGGACGCCAACCTAATTTCTCCATCCTGCCCGCGATCACCTATCCACTCTTCCCGTCCATGTCCTCATCCGCTGTGAGGCATTACGCAAAACATCGAGCCCCAGCTCGAGCGATCCTGCTGCTGCGGGGTGGGCTGGTCTGGCCCTCCGTGCTTGACAGGGAATCTGCTGCCTACCGCCTGTACAAAATTAAAGCTGAGGCTCTTGAACTCCTCCTAGAGGCCAGGGTTCAGCATATCTATCCTGCCGTGGGAGAATGGTGACTTACCTGAACCGCGTTTCGAACTGCGTTTCGAACGAAGTTGTCTCTGGACAGTCCAAACCTGCACGAACGATTTGAGAGGGAGTCGTAGTGATATATCATTCCCGCTCTTTCATTGATTTCAAGGAGTGTAAAGTGGTTGGCATTAACAAATAAGGGACGGAGAAAGCTAAATCCCTCCTGAGGCCATCTGGAGTTTTTCTTGGCTTTCGAGTCGTTCACGACTCCGACATCCATCTTGCGTTTCGCGATAGAGCCG
>NW_026517273.1:0-540 GCF_026229845.1 Diaporthe amygdali
TTAATAAAGTATAAATTATATATAATATATACTTTAATAAATAATTTTTTTATAAAAATTTAAAAAATAAAATATTTAATATATTAATAAAAATAAAGCTTAATAAACTTATATTTATAATTAAAATAATTAATAAAGTTAAAAAATTTATATATATTATAAATTTAAATTTATAAATTATAAAAAAAGCCTTAAATAATTTTAATTAATTTTAAAAAAGTAATTTTAAAAATATACTATTTAATATAATTAACTTATTTAGTATATAAAAGAATTAAAATTTAAAAGTAAATATACTTAATACTAAAAAATATAAGTTTTATTAAAATAATATTTTTTAAAAAAAAAGTATAAATAATTAAATATAAAAACTTTTAATTTTAAAAAAAATATTTAAATTAATAAATATATTAAATTTAAAGTTTAATTAACTTAAAAATAAGTAATTAAAATTATAACTTATTAACTTAATAATTAAATATTTTTTAATATTTAAATTATAATTAAATTAAAGTTTAAAAAAAAATTAAACTTTAATAA
>NW_026517274.1:0-539 GCF_026229845.1 Diaporthe amygdali
ATTCTCCAGTGACGGCAAGAATCCAACACCGTCTGGGTCAAGGATTAGAGCTCGTGGATGAGGCGGTCGTGGATGAGGGGTACATGGTATCGTGCGCCGTATCGTACTGGCGACATAGGATATCATGTTTTCCAAAAGATTTGGTTGGAATGGTTTGGGAGTTGTATTGCTCAAAGTATACAGTTGATACGTTTTTTCTTCTTTTGCGATGATTGTACCACTTAAATAAGAAAATGTTTGTGATCCCAGAACTAGCCTCCACATAAGTCAGAGGCCAAAATTGTGCCCATAGAACAGAACGGAGTCTAGGCTAGAACGAGTCCATATGACAATTGCAATGAGTGCCGAGAATTGTAATATGGGTCTGTTCGCAATTCCAATCAATACTTTGTCATACGTGGAAGGCTCGTGAAAAATTGGCAGATGATGTCCCGAAAGCCCTGTGCCGTGTACGGTGGTCATTTCGAGTAAGACCGGCTTCTTTGGGGCACCACAACAACTAACAGATTCATTAGGGCATATGTGCCCATATCTTGCCT
>NW_026517275.1:0-538 GCF_026229845.1 Diaporthe amygdali
CAATGAAGCGATGACAGAGGTTCATTGACCGGGGGGCACAACAAGTTCTTGTGTTAGCAGTGTGGTTGGAGGGTCTGAAAGTCTACGACGCCTATAGCGTTGCTCGCGACCTGCCTTTTTACATCCACTGAACCTCTCAGTGTAATAGAATGGAAAATATCCAGCCATTAGTTGAATTGAATTGAATTTTAAAAACTGTCAGTGAAATTCAGTTGAATGTAATGGAAATAAATAGATTTTTTAAATCGGCCGAAAAAGTAAATTTCGGATCCGAAAGTATTTTGACTGAGGTCTCTTATCTTATCTCTTCATCTTATCATTATATCTTATCAACAAGACGAGATGATTAGATAAGGAGATAAGATAAGAGGAGAGGGAAAGAAAAGGAAAAGAAATATTCCCCCCCTGCCTCCCTTTTCAATCCATTTAAATCAATTCAATTACATCCACTAAATGATTCAGTGGAATGGAGTGGGCGAAATTATTTCTTTAGTGGAATGGATGGAATTGGCATAAACCAACCCACCCACTCAGTTTA
>NW_026517276.1:0-536 GCF_026229845.1 Diaporthe amygdali
TTGAGCCGCTGGAGCGCGCGGGCCCTCTTCTCTCGACAGCGTACCAGATCCGGGTCTCGGCTCACCTCTGATTTCTGCTGACTCGTGAGGGCTGTAGGGGCTTCTGCGTGTCGCAGGAGCCGGCCGGCGAGGTGGATCAGGTCGCGCTGCGGGGCGCTGCCAAAGCATATGGATTGGCAGTCAACATCGTTGAAGGAGGACATATAGTACTGTACGTATACCTTGGAATCTCCCTGGCGGTGGCCCATGATCTTGTTGCGTTCCTCTGGTGTGAGGGCTTCTGCATGAAGGTCAGCCTTTTGTCTTCACCCAGGGCCCGACAGCCTACCGTTCAGCTTCTTGCCAGACCCGCGGCGCAGGTCGTACCACTCGGGGTCCTTAGCGAGCCCGATCGAGCGCCCAAGGCGAATCAGGTGCCGGCGTTCTTTAGCATAAGGAAGAGGTTTGTCAAAAGCAATGCGAACCCCGTCATCCATGCGTTCAATATCGCGAAAGACAGGCCGCTGTCGCCATTCTTGCTTCCAGAGAATTCGTAG
>NW_026517277.1:0-534 GCF_026229845.1 Diaporthe amygdali
TATTTATAAATAAATAAATAAATAAAATAATTAAACTAAATATTAAAATAATATTTATATTATTATATTAATTATTAATAAAATAATTAAGTATAACTCTTATTATTTATATAATTTATATATAATAATATAAATATATATATTATTAATATTTTATTATTTTATATAAATTATAGATTTAACTTAAATATTTATTAATAAATAATTTTAAAAATAAAGGTATTATAAGCTATTAATTATATAAATAAAATTAAAAAAATTTAAAAGTAATTTAAAAAAAATTTAAAATTTATATAAAAATAAATAATAAAATAAGTAAATTAAAAAAAGTTAAAGAGATTAATTTTTAAAAAGAAAAATATAATTTACTTATTTTATAAAAAATAAATTAAAATAAAAAAACTTAATAATAAACTTAATTTTAAAAAAATTAAACTATTTAAAATTAAAAAATAAATATTAAAAACTAATTATAAACTTTTATTATTAAAAAATATAAAAATTTATTTAATTTTTTATATTTTAATATTAAAA
>NW_026517278.1:0-533 GCF_026229845.1 Diaporthe amygdali
CTTGTCCGCACCATGGAAGCACAGTCCACAAGCGTCCATTAAATTTCGAGGCTCTGGCTAGGCAAATGATGACTCCAACTGGCTGTATCTGAAGGCAGTTAGGATGTTGGATTACTGACGTAGGTGATGCAGTTGATCGGGACACAGGCGTCGAGGATCGAGACATGGATGATCGGCTTCTGTTGACCGGGTTCTCGCGCTGCGCATCGACTAGTGCCTGGGCGAGACCCACTGACGGCGACCTGCTGAATGCCTGGCGCTTGCCTGTCTTAACCTCCAAATACCTGTTTTCCGCTTCCACCGCGGAATTGTAAATGATCGCGTCCGCGGTCTTGTTCCCCCACGATTTCCGCATGGTCGTCCGGGTCACCCAGCGCTTTTTCAGTTCTCCATTGTCCAATATCTGGGCAATGAAAACATAAGTGACAATCCCCTGAAAACCGCCCCGACGGCCTGGTTTTATCAATTCCAAATCTTCTGTGCTGTGTTGCAAATTGGAGTTCGTCCATGCAACTGCAATTATACGGCGAATC
>NW_026517279.1:0-533 GCF_026229845.1 Diaporthe amygdali
GCCTCGGAGTGTAGTTTCCTCCACACCTCAGCCGCTGTGTCGATATTTTCCTCGGCCACCTTCAGGTCATGTAGTAAGTACTCTCTGAAGCCCTCTATCTCCTCGGTCTCGCCGTGCCTTACTGCACTGAGCCTAGCCTGGATTTCTGTCACCGCCTCTGACTCCCTCTCTGGGGGGTGGAGCTCAAGCGCTTTGACAAACTCCGAGATCTGCTTGGTGGAAACATTGTGGGTTGCCTGCGCAATCATCCACACCGAGACCTTAGCCCTCTCGGGCGAAGCTGGGTCAATGTGCTTCTTGAAGAAATCAACCATGTCCTGCTTGGTCAGCTCCTTGATTTGCTCTGCTGTTTTTCTCTCTAGCTTCAAGGTCAGCTGCCATGCAATGCCGCCCGCCGGAGTCAGGCCGACTTACCTAGCTCAAAGTCATAGTACTCCTTGGAAATCTGATCCCAGAAACTGTTGGTTTCCTCATCAAGATTTTTCAGTTTCTCGAGCAACTTGTTAATCAGGCTGTCCTTGTGTCCCTTGAAG
>NW_026517280.1:0-533 GCF_026229845.1 Diaporthe amygdali
ACCACACTTGGGAGCCTGCAGAGAACATATCACACCTGCTAGATGTGGTCGAGCGGTGGAATGCCAAGGTCAAAACTCTACGGGGCAAGACAAAACAGACTTCGGCGGTTCAGAAGCAAAGTGTCACTGGTAGCAGTGTGCGAGGAAAGAAACCAAGAGGACGCCCTCGAAAGAGCGAAGCCAGCGTTTAAGCTGCTCCGAAATCCAGATCCCATTCATATCAAATCTCATCTTTGGATACCGCAATTCAGGTGAAACAAGTGACCGAGAATCGCGGAGGGTTTCAAGAACACTGAATGTCTGTCCCTCAGAATTGAAGCTGTTTCCACCCTGCTGTGTTAATCTCCCATTTGGCGTTCTTTCTTGTTACTATGGCTGAGGTGGTGTTACGTGGATTGATCTTGTTTTCGACTTTTCTTTTTGGACAGTCTTGAGGCCCGCGCTGGTGAGTAGCTCTGATGGCCAGCTTTTACTTCTCTTCCGTGACCGCATTCGTGCTTCCTGTCTTCAGCTTGAGCTTACCAAGCTTGGAA
>NW_026517281.1:0-523 GCF_026229845.1 Diaporthe amygdali
CCAGCAAGCCAGACCTTCCTGGATCTCGTCGACGACCCCTTACGCAGCACAACCGCCACAGAACGCGACAGCGGGCCTGCGGTACCGCGGCTGCGCCTCCGCGTTGGATCACGAAAGCTCCGCCCCGCACAGGCGATCCTGGCGGACCCGGTGGCCCGGGACCCAGCGCAGCCGCTCGGGCGGCGCGCGGCACGGCTGTACGAGGGCGAGGCGCGCAACACTATCACCTTCTGGCCGCCGGAGAGCCCGCCCGACACACGCACCGACCCGGCCGTGCTGGCCGAGCTGCACCGCGTCGTCAACCCCCCGGCGCACGCCGGGGCCGTCCGCGGCGCGTGGGATGAGCGGTCTTTGGTCTACTCGACTGGCACGGGCGGCGGCATGCAAGCGCTCGTATTCGTGAGCTTCGATCCTGGTATCCACCTGCAGGGGCTGAAGGACTGGGGGTCCGAGTGTGCGCGGCGGGATAGTGGCTATGGGACTGGGTTCGGAGAGGAGGGCAGGAGTGGGGCAGAGGGGGACG
>NW_026517282.1:0-521 GCF_026229845.1 Diaporthe amygdali
CTTATATAAAAAGCTATTTAATAAATTAAAAAGATTTTAATAAAAAACTAAATAATAAAAAATAATTAAAGCTAAATTTAAATAAGCTTTAACTAGCTTTAATTAATATAAAAAAGTTTCTTTATATAATAAATATTAAAAAATATAAGTATATAAAAATTATATTATAAATTAAATAATAATCCTTTATAATATTTTTAAATAGTAAAATATAAAAAAACTTTATATTATTAATAGTAATAAACTAATATAAAATACTATAATAATAAAAAATAAAACTTTATATATTTAGTACTATTAATAAATAAAAAGTATTTTATAAAAATAAAATTATTAATATAAAAATTAATTATTTACTAATTATTTTTAATAATTATAAAAAAATTATTTAATTTAATATTATAAATATAGTAAAATATAAAATTATATTAAAAATTCTATAGCTTAAAAAAAGTAACTTTTAAATTAATTAAACTATTAGCTAAATTTATTAAAACTAATTAATAAATAAAAAAGTTAAA
>NW_026517283.1:0-521 GCF_026229845.1 Diaporthe amygdali
TTAAAGTATTAATATATTTTTAATTATTAAAAATACTTTTTTTATAAATAATAAAGAATTTTAAAAGTTATTTTAAAGGTTTATAATTATATTATTTAATAAACTAATTTATTAAAAAGTAATTAAATAAAGTATAATAGCTATTTTAATTATAAAAGCTAAACTTATAATTTTAAATTATATAGTTAAAAATATAATAGTATTTTAAAGATTTTTTACTAATATTTTACTAGATATTAGTAAATTATAAAAAATTTATTATAATAATAAATAAGCTATTTAGTTTATTATATTAATAAAAAATAAGCTTATAATTTAATTAAAATATTTAAATATTTAATAAATATAATTAAAAGAATAATATTAAAAAAAAGAATTTAAAGTTAAATATTTTAAAATTAATAAAATATTAGCTAATAAGTTTATAAAAAACTTTATAAAAAGATAATTTAAATACTTTTAATTATTATTAAACCTTTATAATATAAAAGTATTAATAAATTAAATTAAATAATATATAT
>NW_026517284.1:0-516 GCF_026229845.1 Diaporthe amygdali
ATTTAATAAACTTTTTTTTAATTTATTAGTTTTTTTTAATTTTATTTCTATTATAATTATAATATATTATAATTTAAACTTTTAATATTATTAAAGTATATTTATATTAAAAGTATATTAAAAATTATAATTTATAAAATAATTGTATTATTAATTTAGTATAAGTAAGTTTAAAATATAGTATTTTTATATATTATTATATTAATTATATATATAATTAAAAGTTTATTAATTACTAATAAACTATTAATATAAGTTTTATTATTATAAGTTTTATTTAAATAATATACTTTTTTAGTAGTATTTTAATTATTTTTAATATACTTATAGTTATTATACTTATTTTAATTTTTATTATTATTTTTTTTATTTTTATTCTTTTTATTTAATTTTTAACTAATATTAAAGTAAAGCTTTAAATATATTAATATTAATAAAATTAATTAAGTTTATATTATAACTATAATAAAAATAAAACTAAAAAAAATTAATAAATTAAAAAAAAATTTATTAAAC
>NW_026517285.1:0-514 GCF_026229845.1 Diaporthe amygdali
AGATTGCTATCGTCTTTTCAAGTTCATACATAGATCCTCAAGTGCGCAAACTTAATCTGATTAATGAATCAAGCGTACTGTATAGTACAGTAGCAGGACGTACATACAGTAACAATGACCTTCAAACGAAAATAGATACCTAAACAGCTAGACTGGCCACATTGGCCGCAGAAGTGAGGGTTGGAATTCTCCCAATCTTCTATCTTGCCTACTTGTAGACTGTTGCATCACCGCTCTGAGCGGCCTGCTGCGTCTCGTAGGGCCCATGCCCTTGCTCGTGGTCAACACTCTTCTCCTCCGCCTGCTCAGCAAGCCACGTCGCGCGTCATTCCTTCTGGTAGACCGCACCAACAACCAAAGTCAGTATATACTGTCCAAGTGGCACATGAAAAGTTTGTTGACGCTCGCGTAGATAGATATCAAGCCAAGGTCAGATCAAGCAAACAAGGCCACGAACGCGGCCGTAGCAAGCGCCTGCCACCAGCCGGCCACCCCATTCAAGTGCCTCGGGCCA
>NW_026517286.1:0-507 GCF_026229845.1 Diaporthe amygdali
GTTCATATGAATGCAAGCTGTGGATGCTGCGACACCCGTTGCGGATCAGCGACGTTACATGTACTGTGACCGAGCAAAATTGGCGTTTGCACGAAATTCAGCGTTAATAAGAGATGTCACAAGTACCTCGCGAATGTCTGGTTGAATCTATCAATGGCAATTATACCTCCTCTGAATTGTTATCCCGATTTTTGTGTCATGTATGATTATGTCATCTTCATCGACATCAATTAAGATATTTTCCCCTTATGCCCACATGCTTCGTCCGTATATCCGTATGTACCGTATAGCCAGTCAGAATCAAGACACCATGGTCAAGCCAAGGCTCAACAGCATGCCCAGCCGCGGAGGGCTTTCGTATCGGACATACCAAATTCTACGTCTGTACAATTCAAATACACCTCAAAGGCAGGATCTAGGTTGCTGCCGGTCGAAGGAGACTGGGCTCGGTGGTGGTGCCACGGGCCCGTCAACCTCGCGTGGCGGTGAGCTGTGGCCGGCATTCGG
>NW_026517287.1:0-501 GCF_026229845.1 Diaporthe amygdali
GTAACATTGTGGTAATCACTGCTATTGTATTGTAAGGGTCCACACGTCCGTTTGCACTGTGAATCTTCGCCCTCCAGAAAAACATAGCAATCGCCAAAATCAAAAGCGTCGGATCGAGACAGGCATCTGGGAGGCGACCACCAATGGAAATGAGCATGCATGATTCATGCGCCTCGACATTTCGAATTCTTTCACCAGCGCCTTCCTGTCGCGCCTCCTTGTTTCAATCGTACTGAATCGTCCCCAATGAAGCTTGTCTCTAGAATTATGGTGGAAGGGTGCGAAAAATCGCTGGTCAGGTCTGCTCGAGGGGTGCGAAAAATCGCTGGTCAGGTTTGCTCGAGGGGTGCGAAAAATCGCTGGTCAGGTTTGCTCGAGGGGTGCGAAAAGTCGCTGGTCAGGTTTGCTCGAGGGGTGCGAAAAGTCGCTGGTCAGGTTTGCTCGAGGGGTGCGAAAAATCGCTGGTCAGGTTTGCTCGAGGGGTGCGAAAAGTCGCTGGTC